>NW_012104253.1:8488620-8514153 GCF_000951045.1 Mandrillus leucophaeus
TGAGGCAGGAGAATCGCTTGAACCTGGGAGGCAGAGGTTGCAGTGAGCCAAGATTGTACCATTGTACTCTAGTCTGGACAACAAGAGTGAAACTCTGTCTAAAAAAAAAAAAAAAAAAAGGAAACCCCCGTATCTACTAAAAATATAAAAATTAGCTGGGCAGAGTGGCAGGTGCATGTAATCCCAGCTACTCAGGAGGCTGAGGCAGGAGAATTGCTTTAACCCAGGAGGCGGAGGTTGCAGTGAGCTGAGATTGTGCTGCAATGAGCCGAGATCATGCTGCAGTGAGCCAAGATCGCACCACTGCACTCTAGCCTGGGTGACAGAGCAAGACTCCATCTCAAAAAAAAAAAAAAAAAAAGTACCCATAGGACAGAGTTGAAGACTGATCCCAGGCTGCAGGCACAGAACAGATGATCATTAGAACAGAGATGAAGGCAAGGTTGGGGTACTGGGTAAGACCAATTCTTCCAAAATCCCAAGGATGAATAAGGGGTCCCCTGTTCACTCCAGTATCTCCTCTGTTCTCAAGTGGGTAATCGTGATGAGATGGGACCAAGGTTAAGGGTACCTGGTAAGATTGGCTCATTCTGGAACCCTAAGGATGAATGGGGGATGCCGTGTTCAGAAAAGGATAACAGATGGGACACCTTCTTTTTCCTTTTTCTCCTCTGTTCTCTCTTTGCAGATGAGGAATTGTGTCTCCATAACACAGGACACCCTACTTGGATGCATCCCTAGGAACTCGGAAACGTTTGATCTCCTAAACTTTAAAACAAAAAGCTAGTTTTCCTTAGTAATACAGTTTGGCCTAAAAATGAACTGAGAAAAAAAATCACAAAAGTCAGTCTTAGAATCCAGTGCGCCTATGAAGGAAATCCTCAAATTAGCCTCCTCAGCCTTTTATGACTAAGATCAAGACAAGGAGGACAGGGCTAAGAAAAAGGAGAAACTCAAGGACAAGAGGCAGCTCACATACTGGCTGCTTTACAAGCCCCCAACCCCCTCCAGATTGCCCTAAGGCCACTGCCCCAGGTAACTGCCATTGGCATGGGAAGCCAGGCTGCTGGAAGGCAAACTGGCCCAAGGGGATAAATGGGAAAAAGCCCCTCACAGTTTGACCCCTCTGCCACAAGCTCATCCACTGAAAATGGGACTGCTCTGAGGGCCAAATGGCTCCCGGGACAGAATCCCAACCCCTGAATGCTGTGAGCTGAAGGAGCTCTCTGCTCAGCTGGCTTCCAAATCAGACGTCGTCATCAACAGGACAAAGCCAAGGACAACTCTTGGAGGTATCAAGTAAAATTATACATTTTTCTTCCGGGTTCAAGAGCTGCCTACTCTGTGCTAATCTCCTTCTCTGAGCAACTCTCCTCCAAATCGTATGGGATAGTGGGGGCAAATTGCACTCCCTCCCTCTAAAAGAAAAAATTCACTCCCCTTGGGGCAAAAATATACTTTCCAAGATGGGTGCTTCCTTCATATTTACCCAACCTCTAAATTCATCTTTCCCTCTAATAGCCCTATTTCTCCTTGGAAAACTACCTAAATCTTTAACCAATAACTTTAACCTGCACAGTCCTACTTCAGGGGTTTAAAAATAACCCAAACTTATTCAGACAAGCCCTAGCAAGAAATCTAACTGAGCAATCTCTTAGTGGGGGAGGGGGTGGATAACTTCTACAGTATGTAGATAACCTCCTTATCTGCTCCCCTTCACAGGACTTGCACAGCAACATGTAGTGCAAGCCACACTTCCTAACAGAAGGAAACTTTTGCCTAATTCAAAGGTTATAAAGATAAAGAGGTATTTTTGGTAAGGAACATTATAAAGAAAAGAGATTTTATATGAGAAAGGATCTTGCATGGTAAATTCTTGCCATAAAGTAAAATGACTGGTTGTTTTAAAAGAGGAATATTTAGGACAAGTCAGAAAGTCCAAGCATGTCATAGCCAGTCCATGTAATTTGTGAAAAGATTTGTGAAAGGGAATTTATAAAAAATGTACCGTTTCAAAGGTCATTAGGCATACTACAGGCTTTAAGGTCATAAACTGCTACTATAACTCCTAATAACTCTACAATTTGCCTGCTTTAAAGCCATTAAATTCCAAGTAAAGCTTAGGAAAATATGGAGTTAGCCATGACCCCTAGCTAAAGAGTCAGACTTTTCTTTTTTGTTTTTTTGTTTTTTGAGATGGATTCTCACTCTGTCACCCAGGCTGCAGTGCAGTGGTGGAATCTCGGCTCACTGCAACCTCTGCCTCCCAGGTTCAAGTTATTCTTCTACTTCAGCCTCCTGAGTAGCTGGGACTACAGGTGTGTGCCACCATGCCCAGCAAATTTTTGTATTTTTAGTAGAGACAGAGTTTCACCATATTGGTCAGGCTGGTCTTGAACTCCTGACCTTGTGATACACCTGCCTTGGCCTCCCAAAGTGCTGGGATTACAGGCATGAGCCACTGTGCCAGGCCGAGACTTCTATTCCATTTCAACATCTCTACTTGTCTTAAAACTCAAGGCGTCTTCTATCTTTGTGGCCAGTTAGTTCACCAATGTCTTCCCACTAACTGGACTAAAATTTGCACCATAGACTATGGATCCCTGAACATCTTCATAGCCCTTGGCAATCTCTCACTTCCAGTACCAGTACACTGGCATTCCATCTTGCCCAGGGTGAAGAGGGCTATCCAATTAATTACCTTTCTCCTAGGACTTGGCATCATAGCCAGTACAGGAACTGGAATTGCTGGAATCACAAAAGCCTCCTTAACCTACAGCCAACTCTCAAAGGAAATCAACAACATTGAGGCCATGGCCAAAACCTTAACAATCTTGCAAGAACAAATCAACTCTAGCAGCTGTAATCCTCCAAAATAATCAAGGACTAGAGATGTTAATGGCCAGTACAATTTGTTTAGCCTTAGATGAAAAATGTTGCTTTTGTGTAAATCAACTGGAAAACATACAAGACAACATCAGACAACTGCTAAATCGAGCCTCCAGTTTACGGGAACAAGGCTCCCAGAGTTGGCAAAATCGGGAAGGAACCTGGAAATAATGCTCCTGGATTCTTCTTTTTTTGGGTCCACTCATTAGTCTTTGAATTTTGCTCCTTTTTGGTCCATGTCCTATAAATCTAATAACTCCATTTGTCTCCTCTCGCCTTCAGGTCATCAAGCTCCAGATGATCCTCAATGAGGGACGCCGTCCTCTCAATATTCAAGTCACCATTCTACAGAGGACAGCTAGACTGCCCAGCAGAGGGACATGACAGAGGTCAAATCCTGCCCCTGTTTTCCTTGGACCTGGCTGAATACCACTTTCACCAACCCATGGAGCCTCCCTGCCCTGACAGCTAGCAAGAGTCCAAGACCCACAGAACGACCACCACCACCCCTCTCTCAGCAGGAAGCAGTTAGAGAAGACTGACCTTCATCCCTTTTCCCAAAGAATTGGGTCTTGAACTCTTGAGTGGGAAAACGTTACAGCAGGGCAGGAGAGCACTGCCTTCTCAACCCCCTGCTCTGACACCGAGGAATGTCAGGCAACCATTAGGTGCTGGTCAGGCAGTTATTAATCTGTTTTGCTAAGATAATAGTTGGTTACAGCTGGCACCAGGGAACAACAAAAACAACTGAAAACAATGGAAGCTGGTGATCAGCGTCTTCCCAACAAGATCTCGGGAGTTGGGTGAGTGGGCTCAAGCATGTGCACTAAGAGGCAAAATGGTGGAGTTTAACTGGTAGATGACCTTCCTCTAGGAACACTGGACTGATTAGGGAAAAACGCTTCAAGTGAGCATGCATGCAACTTCAGTAAATGCATTGTGCATGCAGCCCCTCCCAAGTGCTGGCAGACCACTGCTCATGAGGACAGCCTGCCCCAAGGGAAGAATCGGAGGAGGAGAAATGGGGATCCAGGAAAAATGCCAATGTATAAAAACCCCAAGTCAAGGACTAAACAGCACCTGAATCTTTCAAGTAGCCTGCTTGGCCCTCTTCCAAGAGTACTTTGTTTTGTTCCTGCTCTAAGACTTTTTTTTTTTTTTTTTTTTGAGATGGAGTTTTATTCTTGTTGCCCAGACTGGAATGCAATGGCACAATCTTGGCTCACGGCAACCTCCACCTCCCAGGTTCAAATAATTCTCCTGCCTCAGCCTCCTGAGTAGCTAGGATTACAGGTGCCCACCACTACTCAGGCTAATTTTTGTATTTTTTAGTACAGACGGGGTTTCACCATGTTGGCCAGACTGGTCTCGAACTCCTGAACTCAGATGATCCACCTGCCTTGGCCTCCCAAAGTGCTGGGATTACAGGTGTGAGCCACTGCACCTGGCCTCTAAAACTTTTTAATAAACTCACTCCTGTTCTAAAACTTGCCTTGGTCTCTTACTCTGCCTTATGCCCCTCAGATGAATAATTTCCCCAGAGGAGGCAAGTGTTGAGTTGCTGCAGACCTCTATGGATGCGTTGCTGCTAACATTCACTCCTCTGTTGCAGGAACTCCCTTCCTCTTCCTTTCACGTGTCAACACATCAGGACCTCAAATTTTGGCTGGTAATTTCTATGGGAGCAGCAGGAGCTGGCACACCCTACATGGGAGCTACTATGGTTACCCTGAGCTTGTGTCCTCAGCTCCTAACAGCAACTTTCCCTTCTGGAGCTCCACGGCAGGTCCCTGATGGAGCTATTCCTGCAAACTCTGAACTGATTGGCATTTCTACCCTCCCTGCCTTTCTTTTCTTTTTAAATTCTGAAAAAAGAATAATTCATGGTACTTCTCGATAATTTACTTTGCCAATTCCCTAGTTCTCATCTGTATACTGAGGCTACAGGTCAACCATGTGACTGACTTGTGGCAAAGGGAAACCCATGTCTGTGTGATTCAAGCCAGAATCCACTTCCATAGCTACAGAAATGGAGGCCAAGTTGGTCTGGGGCTTATTTATCTAAAAGCTTTAGACAAAGCTTTATCTAAAAGCTTTAATGACCACATGGCATATGAGACAGAGAGATTTTTCTGCACAAACCAACATCCCAGACTGCAAGTGATTTCTCTAAGATGTTCTTGAATTAATAATGGCAATAGGTCTCCTGAGAGGATAGTTGTTGCTTTCTTAAAAGGGTCTCCAATATGCTTCTTGGGTGCCCACATAAGGAGCCAATGCCCAAGATGCAGGGGATGTGCCCGTAGATTTCCAGAACTGTAGCCTCTGCTCTGTCTGAGATGAAGTGAAAACAAGTAAGACTTGTACGCTAAAGCTCTTGATCCTGTGCCCATCACCTAGTAGGCACTCAACAAATATTTGTTGAATGGATGGATGAACTGGCTCTTAGCTAACATGTATGTGGTTTGATGTTCAAAGATTTTTGTAGAGGATCCACTCCCCCACTTCCCATATTTTCCATGGCTTTTCCTGGGATGTCTGGAATTGCCCCATGATGGCTTGTGGCTGAACACTTTACTCCTTCTCAAACGTCATTAACACACAGGATGAAAGAAGGCTCTGGAGAACCAGTGGGAGACAAGAGTGACTTTTTCCATGCTTGCTGTGTTTCTTGCTGTCTGCACTTGGAACTGTGGCGTCCTTCAGGGCAGGTAGTGGGCATCTCATCTGTGTGTCCTCTGGTTCTTGCACTGTGCTCAGTGCATACAGGCACTCAGAAAAGTGTTCTGAATAAGTGATAGAGAGGACACTTTTGTCTCTTTAGTGTGGGGCGTTGGGCTTGGCACACAATAGGTGCTCAATAAAGGCTTATTCCATGGAAGGCCAAGCATGATTTCTCAGGAACACTGGGAAGTGAGAAACATTTTGATCTCTGGAAAAGGCCACATCCAGGCTAGATAAAGAGGCTTTCAAATATCTTTCAACGAATGAGACCCGCGCCTGACACACCTGCTTCCAAAATGTTCGTTTCCCCTCCTTTGACTCAGCCCCTGGTCATTGCCAGCGCAGATTAAGATGTTTCCCAGTGAGTTTCTGGAGGAGTTCCTACTGAGGAACCCCAGGGCCTGCACCCAGGTTCTTGGGAGAGAACCAAAGCACGGTGAATTGCTGGGCCCAGGCAGTGGGAGGCAGTGGGGCATTTGGCCTCTTCCCTCGCCTTTTGAGTCAAGCCAGGAAGGACAGTGCCCTCTGTCCAACATTTACTCAGTGCCAAGCATTTACCAGCAGAATCCAACGGAATCTGCACACGATCCTAGAGAGCAGGTGTGATCCCCGCTCTACAGATGGTAAAGCTAATTCTCAGGGGTGTTAACCAACTGGCCCAAGTTCCCGTGGGGAGAGTAGCAGAGATGGCATCCACACCAGCTGCAGAGCTGTGCCCCCACTCTGGAGCTGCCTCCCATAAGATGGCTGCAGGGTGTCAACACACAATGACCCCAGTCCCGGGTGCACGATGTGCACACAGATGGGGACCTGTGGTACCTCCATTTTACAGAGGAAGGAAGATGCTAGAGCCACCCAGCTCAGGAGGGGACTTGAATCTGTAAGCAGGCCCTGAAGCCCAAGGCCTGTCTGTACTGGCCTCTTCCACTCTTGTGTCACAGTGGCCATGGTATTCCTGGCATAGACCCCCCAACAGTCTCCCTGCCCCACCCCAAGTCTTGTCTCTCTTCAGTTTTTCCCACCCCACCCCAGCCCCACCACACCTCAACTGTCTGTATTTCTGTCTGCGTCTGAGATCTAAATCTCAGATCTGTCATGCCAGTGCCCATACAAGGCCCCCCGGTGGCCCCTTCTGGGACTTGTGCTATTTTCCAAGAATAGACACAATCCAAAAAGCTATTTACCTTGGAAACACTTCACACAAATACTTTCTTAATTAAACTCCATCTCTATCTCAGCACCTACTAATTTAAGCCCCTACTGGTAAAATTCCATCTCTATTTCAGTAGGTGTATTAAGGACCTACTATGTGCCAAAACCTGTGGGAAGTGTTGGTGGGTGTGTGGGAGAACCCAGGAAGTCTGCAGACCTCACAGGTGTGGTGTTTCAAGCTGAGGAAGAGGGATCCGCATTCACCCTTGAATCCTCGATTTACCCTGTGCATCGGTACAAGGCCAGGGGATTACACGTGTCAGTACGTTTGATCAGCCCATTTACCCTTGAGAGACGGAGGCTCAAAAGAGCTGAGCGGCTTACCCCAATGATAGGTGGTGGGGACTGAATCAGCCCAGGTCTCTGTTTTTCTCACGGTGAATACTATGATAGGTGGTGTGCATGAATGAAAGTGGGTGCACAGGCGGCACTGAATTCGGGCTGAGAATGGCTCTCAATGGGGCATGGTGGCAGCTGACGCTGAACAACCTCCAGGATTCATCTCTCCTCATTCACAGGGTACCTACAAGATCCCAGGAAACCAGAAACATGAGTAGGAGACTGAGTCTCAGTTCACAAGCTGTGTCACAAACTGTGTCACCTGGGACAAGTACTTAAGTTTCTTAGCCTCATTGAACCGCCTAGGAACATGGAGAACGTAGCTGTGAAGAGGAAGGAGTGGACTGGGTGAAGCCCATGCACATGCTCTGTTCCCATGCATAGGGGATTCCCTGTAAGTACTGGAGGGAGGAGGGGGAGGAGAGCTCTGGGCTGGACTCTGCGTGTGGACAGCACTGAGGTCCCTGCCCCCGAGCCCTTTCCTCCAGGGGACACTGTGGGGACACACATTAGTTCTTCCTGGGGGTCAGAGACTGCCCTGAGAACTTGATGGGTGATAGCTTATTTAATGCTGACAGCAACCCTAGGAGAAAGTGCCATTGCTGTCTCTCTTTGACAGGTGGGGAAACTGAGGGCTGGAGAGGTTGAGAGACGTCTCCACCCAGGTGACATGGCTGATGGTGAGAGAAGAGGTCTGAGCGTCAGTGCCTCTGCCCTTGACTGCATGCAAGGAGCTGGGGGCTCCAGCAGGTGGGGGGGGGGTGGGGACGGGGCACCTGCGCTGCCAGGTGGAGCTCTGTTCCCTCTCCATTCCCATCATACATGAAATATTCACAGCTGACACCCACCGACAGCCAAGGTGTGTGAGAACTATTTCTCTTCCAGTTTCCCTTAGACCTAAGAAACACCCTTTGGATCCTAGCACTCATTGCTAAGCCTGTGTCTTCCAAGGAGAGAAGTAAAAAGGAGAAACAGCGGAGAAAAATCGGGGCTGAGATGGGTTCTAAACAGAAATCAACTGTCCTGGGAACTTTTTGGAGTCTGTCTTCATGGGAAGGGGAGTGGTGAAGTGAACAACAGATGCATCTGAGGGACTGGGGAACGCGTGACCATGGATCAAGGGGCGCCGCATTTTAAAAGAGGACAGAGAAGGGAGGGAGGCGGCTTAGTCTGCTCTGGCTGCTGTGACAAAATACCATAGGCTGGGCAGCTTAAATAGCAGAAAGTATTCCTTGCAGTCCTGGAGGCTTGAAGTCTGAGATCAAAGGGCTGGCCACTTGGTTTTTGATAAGGGCTCACTTTTTGGCTTGAAAACAGCTGCCTCTCAGTCCTCAAATGATGAAGACGGGGGAGGAGGAGAAGCGGGGATGGGAGAGAGAGAGAGAGATAGCGTTCCACCTCTGGTGTTTCTTCCTTCAAGGACACTAACCCTTTTGGATCAGGGGTGCACCCTCACAACCTCATTTAACCATAATTACTTCCTTACTCCACATACAGCCACACTTGGGGTTAGGGCTTCAACATATGAATTTGGGGGAACACAATCTAGTTTGTAGCATGAGGCAGTTGGGAAGGTGACATTTGAGGCATCCTTGGGGGAGAGTTTGTGGGTAGGGAGAAGGCTTCCCAGAGTCCATCAGAGAGATTCCCTTCTCTGATGCCCCCAGCGTGCCTCAGTTTCCTCATCTATAAAGTGAAACTACACAACTTCCTCACAGGGCTCCTATGAGATGATAGTGAGAAAATCTATCTTGAATGCTGAGCACAGGGTCTAGCACACAGGAGGTATTTCTCTTCTTAGCTAGCCGGGGGGGGGTGGGGTCTGTTGCCCACCACTTGGCAACGGCTGGGCTTGTGACTTGCTTCGAGCAATGGAATGTGTGGAAGGGACACTGAATTTCAGAGCCGGGGCCCCCAGGTGCGTTGCAGCCCTCCCTGTCACCTCTCTTGGTATCCTGTGAATAAGCCTAAGCTAGCCTTTTGGGTCATGAGAGTGAGGCAGAGGAGAGTGAGGAGACGTATTCTAGACCATCCAGGTGCCAGCTGGTCACCGACTTTTGGGGAAGCCCAGCAAATATCAACCTGGCTGGCCCAGACCGGGAACATTACCCAGCTGACCGACGGAATTATGAGCTACAAAAAATGATTGTGGCTGTAAGTCATTACATTTTGGAGTGTTTTGTTTTGTTTTTAAGCCCAGCAAAAGTTAAGTGGTAGCTGTATTATCTGTCCATCTTGCTGGTGTGTGTTTATATTGTACATGGCAAAAATCTTGGCAAATACGAGGGATTTTTGTCTTTCTTATTAAACTGGAAGATGACCTCTGAGTTGCTATTGAGGGGTACAACATCAGAACTGCTCTACGGCCTTGTTTCTTCCTCTGAATATTTAATTATACGAACGTAAAAATTATACAGATAACCTGTGTACGTGTTCTCTGCGCAAAAACCTGGAACATCTGAGTCGAGGTCCTTTTGACCACGTCTGCCTTCCGATCCTCTCCCCAGGGTAATCCTGGGCCCCCCTTTCTCCCTGTGCATTTCTCTCTGTGAACCCACAGACACTGCAAAGCGGAGTTTTCCAACTTCTAAATGGCATTACGTCAATATTTTTCAACCATTTGCACTTTTGCCCAGTGATTACATTTTGGAGAACCTTTATCGAGATAAGAGCGGCCTCTCTGCGGATGTGTGTCAGCCCTCCCGCCCGAGATCTGGCACATGGCATGCTCTCAGTGAGTCGTTGCTGAGGGAGCGCCTGAAAGAACGCACATGGGCAGTGACGTTGTCATCCCGCCCGGCTTGCCCTGCTCCGGCACAGCCGCCTCACGGTCTGCACACCCGCGACTCCAAGCTGAGTCCTGGTGGCCCCGCCTAGAGCTCCGGGGAGGACCACCCCGCACGCGGCCCTGGTATCTCATGGGAGGATGGGAAGAAGAACTTCGAAGGCCACAGTCATTGCCATGGACACCAGGCTTACTCTGCTTGCACAGAGTAAGTGGGGAGGAGAGTGGAGGGCATAGACTTCAGCAACTTGGGGGAGGGATGTGCGAGGTGGGGGCACCTCCCCTTTGGAGGATCAAAGCGCATGCGCTCAAGCCTCCTCCGCTGTGCTCGAGCCTTGCCCAGGTCTCAGAGGGGAGGGCGGATTTCTCAGCTGCTCTGGTTTATATCCACACACAGATGTGGCCTGGTGTGAAGTCTCAGTACAGACGGTTTCTAGGGCAGGGTTGTGTCTAAGGGACCTGAAAAATGGGGAGCCTGAAGTCCCAGGAGCGCCCGATGCATCCCCACTGCTCACTGCTCTCCGACCCGTTAGACTCATGCCAGATCAGGCCATTCCCCACCGCACAGCTAAACGCCAAGCAGCCTGTGTTCTGCCTGGAGCGCATTTTCTGTGACATCGGTCACGTTGTGGGCTGGAAGTCCGAAGGACACAGGTGTCTTGGGGATTCTCCTCCTGCCTTTCTTTCTTTCTTCCTTCCTCCCCTCCATCCTCCAGATATGATATATTGAGGGGCAGCCATACGTGGGGCAGCGTGGCAGGCACCGAGGATTTCAGGAGCCTGAGTCAAGTAGAAGGGTCCTTGTGGGGGCTCAGTGCTCAAGAGAGCAGCCCCCTCCCACTAAAACCCATTCGCTCATGGTTGGAAGAGTTGGACAGAGCCTCATCTGCCTTAGAGGTCTTTAGGGAGCACCTTTCTCCTTGGTTAGTATTTGGGAGGAGGCAAGAGAGAGGAAAGTGCATTAAGGAGAGGGCTCCTGGAGCTTACGATCTAGTTGGGGACAAATACGTAGCAGTGAAGGCCTGTGAGAAAGACACAGGAACAGTGACCCCAACAAAGTGGGTTGATCAGGGCCCCAGGGCAGGGCCAGCCATGGCAAACCAGAGGAAGAAGATGCTGGGTGGAGGGCAGGGGTCAGAGTGGGGCGGGCCCTGAGACCAGGCAGAGCCTAAAGAGAAGGAGGCTCTCCTGTACTGGGGAGAGGGATCAGGCGCCACGGGAACCCACCATGGGTCAGGCTGCCTCCACTCCAACAGCTGAGTAGGGTGACCAACTGTCTCAGATTGCCCAGGACCTAAAGGCTTCCCCGGACACGGGGCTCTCGGTGCTAAAACCAGGAAAGTCCTGGCAAATGGGGATGAGTTGATCACCCTCAGGCTGGGTCACTGGGCGAAGCCTCCCAGAGGCTAGACGAGCTGTAGCTGGGTCCGGAATGTGGTGCGGGCTGAAGCAGCCCAGGGAAAGGCTGTGGGCGGGGTGACTGCATCCCTGCCTGGGTTATTACTACAGGGAATGGTCTGGCCGGCTGGCCACCCACTACTAGCCTGAGATGAACTTTTGCTTTCACCGCTGGCTGCACTTGAAACCAATGACGCAAGCCGAGGCATGTAAATAATGACTTCACAGCCACCTGGCCTGCATCCCATGGTTGGGCAAGTCTGGAAGGGGCCTGGGGATGCAATGACTGTAATCTCCACCATATGGCCTCCTTCCCTTCCTCACATGGTCAGAGGTCACTCCTCGTTTCCCCCAGGAGCATCCTGGGGCCGGAAAGAGGCAGGAGGCAGATAAGGGCAGAGGTTCGGAAGCCCCAGTATTAACCGAGTGGCAGCGGCTCCCACTTACTGAGCTCCAAGCTATGCCTCAGGGACCAGATGCTTACAGGCCTCTTCTCAGTTCACCCCTACAACGATCCTCTAGGGGAGGTGCTTGTGGTAGGGTTTCTTACATCTGCCGTCACCAATGACTGCAAATTTAGTGCTTAAAACAACATCAATTTAGTACCTTACAGTTCTGGAACTAGAAGTCCAGAATTATTCTCACTAGGCTGAAGTCAAGGTGTTGGTGGGGCTGGGTCTTTCTGGAGGCTTTCTGGAGCCTTTTCTTTTCTTGTTTCCTTGCCTTTTCTAGCTTGGAGAGGCAGCCCACACCCCCGGGCTTGTGGCCCCTTCCTTGTGATACTCCAACCTCTGACTTCCTTTGTCACACTCTGACAGCTCATTCTGACCCCTGATCCCTCTCATGGGGACCTTTGTGATGACATTGGGCCCACCTGGATAATGCAGGATGGTCTCCCATTTCAAGATCCTGACTTAGTCACATCTTCAGAGTCCCTTACGCCATCTAAGGTAACACATTCATGGGTTCAAGGGGTATCTTTGGAGGGCCTTCATCAGCCTAGCACAGTGCTACTCTTGCTCCCATTATACTGATGAGGAAACTGAGGTTCAGATAATGTGTGTGTCTTGCCCAAGGTCAGGGCTAGGATGGGTATCCAGCCCAGGCCCTGGAGGGCCACCACATTAGCTCATTTGGCTCGTGGGTCCCCTTGTGAAAACTAAGAGGAGGTGTTTGTCCTCTGGGCACAGGTGGCCCACACTGGGTGCACAGCTTGGTGAGTGGCACGATCTGCACATCAGCCCCTGGATGCCCCTAAGACAGATGCCTCTGTGTAGTGACAACTTGTCACTGTGCAGCCATATGTGGCCTCCAAGGCTGCTTCCGTCGTCTCTCTTAACCTGAGAGCTAATGATAAGTGGCCTACTTGGGGTGAAGATGGGATGATAGGACAAATGACTGTGGGGCTGCCTTCTCTGTGCCAGTTGTGTACAGAACTGCTTCCTCCTAAGTCCCCTAGGGGCAGCTGCGCCCAAAGATGATAAAAGGGAGGGTGAAGAAGAGAGACTCTCCTGCTGTACTAGCCAAGTGACCTTGCCTGGTCTTTAGGAAGGGCTAGTTCTCAGACTTACCTTCTCTGGTGAGGTTGGCAAACGTTTTCTATAGAGGACCAGACAGTAATTATTTTTTACTTTGCTGGCTATATGGCCTCTTTTGCAATACTCAGCTCCTATTGCGGTGCTTAAACAGCTATGGACAAGGACTAAACTTTTGGGAGTAGCTGTGTTCCAATAAAACTTTATTTATAAAAACAGGCAGTGGGCCAGACTTGGCCTCTCCTTAGTGCACTTTTCTCTCTCTTGCCTCCTCCCAAATACTAACCAAGGAGAAAGGTGCTTCCTAAAGAACTCTAAGGCAGATGAGGCCCTGTCCAACTCTTCCAACCATGAGGGAATGGGTTTTAGTGGGAGGGGTCTGCTCTGTTGAGCGGTGAGCCCCCACAGGGGCAGTCACTGCTAGGGTCTGTGAGCACACACTGTGTGTAAGACAACTGCTGACGTCACCTCCTTAAATTTATAGGACGCTCCTCCATTATATTCCCAGGAAGTAGAACCCTAAACAACCTCACATCCCCCACCACAATACCCAATACAAAGGCGGGGGTGGGGTGACTTTGATGGGAATTCATAAATATTCACAGAGCTAGAACCAGTCTGAAATTAATAGGCTGGCTAATAATTTCATCCCCTCTATCCCTTTCCAAACAGATGTTCTTTAAGTCCAGGGTTGTAAACACAATACCTACAGGGCCACACAAATAAGATGAGGCTAAACAGTTGCTGTAGAACAACCTGGAGTTTCAGGGAGGCTTCCCTTAACTCACGCTGGGCCAGGGCTACTGTGCAAATGGAGGACAACACGCCATTTGTCAAAACGTTTTAAAGATAGGATTCGGCTAATGAATTGTGAGCAAAATATGCCCTCTCCTTTTACCTGGACAGATGCACCTTTGCACCCTGGAAGGATGGCTGGGTTTGAGTATAGCCTTCTGGGGATCTGTGATGGTGACTTTTATGTCACCTTGGCTAAGCTATGGAGGCCTAGTTATTTGGTCAAACCCAGTCTAGCTGGTGCTGTGAAAGTATTTTTTGGATGTGATTGACATTTAAGTTACTAGACTTTGAGTTAAGCAGATGACCTTCCATTATGTGGCTGGGCCTCATCTAATCTGTTGAAGGTCTCAGGAGATAGACTTTGCCTGAGTTTCCAGCCAGTTGCCCTTTGGAATTTGGACCTAGGACAGCAATATCTGGCCTACCAGCCTGCCCTACAAATTTCAGCCAGCCGTACTTGCCAGGACCCACAGTTGCACAAACTAATTCCTTATTCCTTAAAATAAATCTCTCTCTCTCTCCTTCCATGTACACACACACACACACACACACACACACACACACACTCTATATTGGTCTGTTTCTCTTGTGAACTCTAATAGTGGCTTTTCAAGGTTCTGCGCTGGAGTGTGGTGCCCAGGACAGTGGGCCTGGCCCCAGGTCTGCCCCCCTTGTCTTTCCACCCACAGCTTGAACTGTATTTATTTACTTATTTAGAGATGGAGTTTCACTCTTGTTGCCCAGGCTGGAGTGCAATGGTGCAATCTTGGCTCACTGCAACCTCCACCTCCCAGGTTCAAGTGATTCTCCTGCCTCAGCCTCCCAAGTACCTGGGATTACAAGCATGTGCCACCATGCCTGGCTAATTTGTATGTAGTAGAGACAGGGCTTCTCCATGTTGGCCAGGCTGGTCTCAAATTCCTGACCTCAGGTGATCTGCCCACCTCAGCCTCCCAAAGTGCTGGGATTACAGGTGTGAGCCACCGTGCCCGGCCAGCTTGAACATCTTGAATATGCCCTTTCCTCATGTCACAGACAGCTCCTCCTGAACTATGGCAGTCAGCTCTCAAAAGTACGAGCACAGACAGAATTCTGGGGTCCTGAGTACAGAAGTGTGATGTAGAAGGGGGATAACAGAGTCAGGTGGACATGTCTTCTGGCCTTTGGAGCCCTTGCCTTGTGGGGAAGGAGCATGTAAGAGGAGGACAGGGAGGGCCTTTAAAACAGAGGGTGCAGGGCAGGCTCCCCTTTTCCCTGGGCTAGGGGGCCGGGCATGAACTGCTGTTCCAAGCACGGGCAGCCAGCCACTGTGTGAATCTTTCCATTTTCTCCAGAAAAACCAGAAATCCAAATTTTCTGTTGCTGTTATTGTTGGCAACCAGTTTAAGTGAGTTTCACAACAAGGTGCAGGCTGAAGACGTTTCCGAGAATGTTCCGCTCGTTGGCCCCATTTCTGGGTTTATGGGGTATGGGGACTTTGTCAAAATTTGTTGAACAGTATACATAGTTTTCTTTCTGTATGTTGTACTTCAATGCAAAGCTTTATTCAAACAAAGCAGAGCCATCAGAGGTCTGAGGACTGGGTTCGGCCTGTTCACCTGTCTGGGTCCTGGCTTAGAAGGTTTGCTTGGCATTTATTTTGGGGGTGGGGCAGGGTGATCCCAGGGAGTTATCAGTTAATTTCCTCTCTGGGACCTCGTGGTTTAGGGGCTATTTCTCATAAGGGAACATGATTTCCTGAAAAGTACTAGGGGGAATCTCAGAGCTTCTTCTGTTTTTCTTTGCAGCCACCAGCGGGCAACAACCCACTGACCCCAGAGGCTGCCGGGGTCTCTTCCCATCCCTAACACCACACTGCCCCCTGCTGGTCCTGGCTCACTGCGTTTTTCCATACCACTGATTTTCTAGGACCAGTAACTCATAATTGCCCCTGGGGGCAAATTTTGGTAATAAATTAAATGTTTTGGAGTTTCTTGGGCAAGGCAGGATTTTGAATGTGCTTCCGGGGAGACAAAGATTGAGGGTCAACACAGGTGCAGACAAACACAATACTCCTGTGGGAGGAGAGTGCAGGTAGGGAGGAGGGGAGCACAGGTAGGGGGGAGGGAGGTAGGGAGGAGGGGAGCATAGGGAGGGAAGGGGGAGGTAGGGAGGGAAGGGGGAAGTAGGGAGGAGGGTAGTGTAGGTAAGCGAGAAGGGAGGACATCTCGGCTGTACCACGTGCTCCTCTGAAGGCAGCTCCAGCTCACACGACCTCCTGATTCTGCAGGCCTATGGGTGTAAGGGAGCCCAGGAGCTCATGGCTCTGAGCGGCCCACCAAGGATTTCGCCTCTGATCCAGCTTCTAGCAGCACTTGGAGCCAGCCAATGGGAGTCACACGGGCTCATCACACAGCCACGTGCCTGCGACTGACCGGTCATCCATCACACGGTGTTTTCATGTTCACATTTGCCCAGTAGTGCTCTTGCCCCCTCCTCCAAACAAAAGGAACCCTAAGCACACTGCAAGAGAGGGGGGAGCCTTGAATGGATATAAGAAAACCTTCGTCAGTGGCTTCATAACAAGTATCTTTTTCACAGGGTGGAAGCAGTCACAGTTGGGTTCAGACCCTGTAGCAACTGGGGCTCTGTATTTCTCCTCTTCAGGGCTATCTGGATGGACGTGAAGGCTTCCATCCTAGGATCCACACAGTTGGCTTACAGAGCAAGAAAAAGGATGAACAAGGCTTGGGTGAGAGGGCAGATGAAACTCAGGGCTGTGGCTTCTGTGGTCAGTGTTTACGATGACCCTGGCCTGCAGAGAGCTCTCTAAGGCTCTGGTGTTAGCGTCCAGCTTCTCAAGACTGATTGCTGATTGCTAATTTCAATCCCAGGCATCTAATTAATCAATGGAGGATGGAGTGCCTTGGGTTGTGGGGTCTAGAAGAACTGAATTTGAAGCCTACCCTGTCACTCACTGGCTGTGTGATATTGGACACGTTGCTTAACCTCTCTGAGCTTTAGCTTCCCTATCTGTAAAATGTAGATGAGCATGTCTAGCTCTCATGGGAGTTAGGGTCATTTCTTTTGGTGTGTTCCCCAGAAACAGACCTGAGACCAGGATTCAATGCAAGTGATTTATTGAGGAAGTGCTTCTGGGAAATGAGAATGTTTGCAGGAAGCAAAGCCAGGGTAGCAGTTTCAGGCAGTGTCCTGCTGGGGGCAGTCTCAGTTTGGTCCTGCAGGGAGTTCTGGGGTGTAAGTTGTTAGAGCCCATTGGAGGCAAAGGGGCTGGGACACCTGTCGTCAGTGCCACCATGTGGGAGGAGGAAGGGAGCAAACTGCCTGGCCTTCCCCGCTGCTCCCTCTGTGTGTGCAAAGCTGCTGCTCCCGTAGCCAGAGGGCGGCCTGCAGGGGTTTCAGTTTGAGACAGAGGCACACTGCTGCTGGGAGGTGTGCACACCAAAATGCACCAGCCCTCTGAGGATATCTGGGCAGTGCACTGCAGGGCTCCTGTGTGATCAAATTTAAAAATGTATGTGAAATGCCTTAGGTTGGAGAAACAACAGAGATTTATTTCTTGCAGCTCTAGAGGCTGGAAGTGCAAGAGCAAAGTGCCAACAAGGTTGAGTTCTGGTGCACCCCTTCCAGGTTGCAGAGGGCCGTCTTATTACATCCTCACTCAGCAGAAAGGGGGCGAGAGGGCTCTCTGGGGTCCCTTTGATGAGGGAACTTCCCATTCATGTGGCTCTACCCTCATCATCTAATCACCTTCAAAAGATCCCCTCCCACCTCGCCTGCTACATCCTAATACCATCACATTAGGGGTTAGGATTTCAACACAGGAAGTTTTTCGGGGGGTGGCGGAAATATTCAGTCCACTGCATGAAAGATTTCTGCAAACTACGAAGTGGGATGCATAATGTTGGTTATGGTAGGCTTCCCGGAGCAGCAGTAATGGCAAAGGGCTATACTGGGGCTGCCCCCCACCCCACTCTACTGGCATGAAACAAAAATGAGAAGCGAGTTTGTTTGACACATTCTAATTCTTTGGAGGCAGGGTCAGGCTAATCCTGGGGTCAGGTCCTAGGTGCTGAGCCTCATTGGTGGTCAGCATCTGGGGCCATCAGAAACCAGCAGATAAGGCCAAAACCAGGGACAACGTGTCGAGCCAGAAAAGCTGAACCTGTGGCTAGACTCACAGTTCAAACTTCCAGGGACAAATGGAACTAGGTGAGAGCAGGAATAGAGTGAGGCAGCAGCCAGGCAGGAGAGCCCAGGATGGCTGAGAATGAATAGGACGGCGCCCTGGAGCTCCTCAAACTGGGGGTGGCCATTCCTATGTGGGGTGAAGGTCAGAGTGCACTGAAGTAGTATTGCCAACACCCTTTCTATGACAAGTGGCAGAGACTCAACTCAAACTGCTTCAGGTAGACAGGGAATTGGTCAGCTCACATAAGGAGAATCAGATGTGGCTTTATCCACGGGGGTCCAGTTAAACCCATCAGGATCCAATCTCTTTCTTCCTATCTCTGGGCTCCACTTCCTGCAACTTCACTCTCAGCAGCTTCTCTCACAGTGGTGAGATGGTGGCAGCCAGGACAGGCTCACATCTTCCTGGCTTTCCTCCCAGCAGAGAGACAGAGTCCCCCTGCAGACCTCACTTCCCAGTGCTCCCTCACAAATCCGGGCATCTATGCTGCTTGCATCTGCCTGGTTGTGTAATCACTGCTGGCCCAGCCACTGGGATCAGGGGGTTGCAAGGTCGCCACTGCTCAGGCCAGAGCCATGCACCCACCTTGTACATATCATTGTGGCCATGGGGCATTCAGACTACCCAGCCCAGGAGGGATCAAGTACACAGACAGTGGGTTGTGGCTCCCCAAGAGGAAATAGCACGCTTTACTGAAAGGAGTGACAGCAGATGCTGAGAGTCCAAGACCAGCATGCACCTACCCCAGCAGCCACGTCTGACTTGTTGAGATAGGTGCTAGGGTGCTAGGCCCCAGCAGCACCTGCAGGAGCCACACAGGGAGGTGCCTTTCCCACTCACAAGGGTCCAGCAAGGTACAAGGCACCACCTGGGCATTCCCTGTAGGCAGCAGTCTCCAGCCACTGTCACCCGCATGCAGACTTTGGCTGGTTAACCAGGTATCTTCTGAGACTTAGTCTCAGGGGAGAACTGGGTCCTGCAGCCCCAACCATGAACACGACATAGGAACTTTGAACCTGGACCATGAGCACCGTGGGGGCAGCACCCAGGGGGTATTCTCGCCTGTCCAGCTCAGAGTAGAGACTCAGTGAAGGAATGGACGAATGAATGAGTGAGTGAATGAATGAATGAATGAATGATGCTATTTCCAAAAGCACTTCCGGGACAAGACAACACTCTGTAAGAACTCAGTACAAAACTCTCTCTATCCAGAAGCTTGGGGTGGCCAGGCAGGTTGTCAGGTCACCTCTCTGAACTGTCACCCTACCCTGAGCCACTGGCACCACCTCTCCCCTGGAGATAGGAATGCGTTGATCATCCTCTCCAAAACCGCATGCCCCTCCTGCTCCAGCCCCACACTCACACTTACCTTCTGTTTCCCCCAACACCTGTCTCTATTCCGCTGCGCATTCTTTCACTGTTTCTTTCTTTTGGTTTTTCAGAAAGTAAGGCTTGATCTTTATTTCTTAATTGGCTTCTTGTCTACCTTCCCTTTGCCATCAGAGGGAGGGGCTTTGTTTTGTTCACTTTACACCCTGAGTGTCTAGAACAGCGCCTGGCCCGTGGCAGGTGCTCAGTCATTGCTTATTGAATGAACAAGTCAAGGAACTTCAGTTTTGTTTTCTAAAAACTGGAGGCTTGTCTCCCTGGCGTTCTAGCCTGAAACGCTAGCCTGGTTAGGTGGCCCTCCTCACCCCTGCCCATTTCAGCTTCTCACTGTCATGCAGTTATAACCCATTGTCTTCATCTGATCATTTGCCTCCCCACCCCGCCCCCCACACAAGACAGAGAGTAGGTGCCCTGGCTGGTTGTGCTTGGGGCGTGGGAGGGGCCGACACAAGTCACCTGTTCAGAGGATGGAAAGCTGGAATGGAAAGTTCTCACAAACCCTAAGGGCAGCACGGCTCAAATGCTGGTTGCTGTGGTAGTTAATATTATTTGTGTTGCTTGCGGAAGAGGCCTCAGCAGCTGGCTCTCATCAATATTAATTGTTGGACCATCTCTCCTGCCTGGTATGGCCAGCACCCTGCGGGAGCCTGAGCCGCTGGAAGTCAAATGGAAAATCCCCAGCGAGGGCAAGCTTTGGAGACCATGGGTATCAGGCAACTAAATAAACAGGCAGCCTCGCCAGAATCACTAAGGGGCCCATCTCGGCCTTAGAAACCTGTCCCTCCCTTTTCTCTCCCCCTCCTCCACCCCTAAAGGCTCAGGAAGCTCTGGGGAGCGGATGCAGGGCTTGGCCATTCCAGCAGGCACTGGAGGGAGGCTGTGGTGTTCATCCCTGCCCCCCTCATTAGTTCATTTATGGAGGGCCTGACACTGCCATCCCTGGGCTGGGCACTGGGGAGGACACAGAGGTGAGCCAGAGGAGGCATTAGCCTTCCAAGGGTACACAGCTAATGGGGGGCCAGCTCATCCCCAGGAAAGAGGAACACCCACAGCGTAACTGGCTCCTGGGCAGAAGCGAAGAGCTGTGGTTGTTTGAACCTTTATTTCTTTATAGGCCCCACATTACAGATGGACATTCTGTTCCAGGAAATCTTCCCATACCCTTACAATACCAGGGTTGACTAGGAACAGGCACATTGCATGAGGATGTATGTGTTTACAATCCTGACTGGTAAAACCAAAAATTCAATTAAATGTTAGCAAGGAGGGTGGGGCAGGAACCAAGCGACATGTTGTGGCCTGGGCTGGACTGGCTGTAGCTTCTTGAGACGTAAATTCAGCAGCATTGGACCGGGGATGCCTCCTCTTCTTGAAAAACCTTGCTGCTAGCCATTTTTGCTATTTCAGAATGATGCTTATCAGTCTTGAGAACGCAGTCCTTTGGGCCATGTGAAAGCCTCTGCCATCTTTGCAAGGCACACGACTGGGAGGGAGACCCTAGCCTATCAGCGATGGGTGCAGGGCGGAGGTGCCATCCAGTGAGCTAGGGAAGATGCCAGAGGGGCAGGTTAGAGGGGAAAAATCAAGAGCCCTTTCCCAGTTCTCTTGCTGCCTCCCTGCTCCAGAAACTGCAGCGTTCTCTACTTGAGAACCAGCCCTGCTTCCCTATGGCCAATGGTGGCCTATGGCCCACCATGGCGCCCACCCTGACATTCAAGGCCCCTTCCAGCTGGCTGTATCCCTTCATCCTCAGCAGCCTCAGCTCCACTGCTGCCTTAACCTTCATCCAGCCTGGCCTTCTAGCCCGACCCCCATGCACCCTCTGCTATGCACCTGCTTCTGCAGATTCCATGCCAAGTTAAGTCTTGCCTCCTCCAGGCAGCCCTCAGTGATCTCTTTAGTTGCTGCCTACAAAGTCCATGCAGTTCTTGACATTATGGAACACCTTCTTGCTCTAACCCCTCCCTTGACTCACTTATCTGTTGGGCTGTTGGCAGGCTGGGAATGGCCAGGCTGTGGTCTCTCCTCATCCAGCAGGCTAGCCTTGCTTGCATTCTCAGGGCTCCAAAGACAGAACCAAAAAGAGGCTTCTTAAGGCCTAAGCCCAGGACTGACCCAGAATCAGGTTTCAGTCCTGGTTCACCAGTTACATGGCCTTGGGCAAGAAACCTCTGCATGCCTCAGACTCCTCATTTGTAAAATGAGGATTAAGCGAGTTAACATGTGTGGAAAGAGCTCAGAGCTGCACCAAACATCTCATAAGTGCTATACGAATGTTTGTCATTATCAGTGAACTAATAAAGAAAATGATATGGTCCATGTTCCTCGTAGTGTTGAAATGTACTGGGCTGCTCATTCAGGTATCATTCACTCATTCACAGAATAGCGGGTGTTTGCTAGGAGCCAGGCACTATGCTGGGTGGTGGGGATAACGTGTTGAATAAGATAAACTTTGCTCTTAGATGGCTCAGATAGTTGGGAAAACTGAATGTAGCTTCTGCGATTCGATTTGCTACAGGTGTGATGATGGAGTGGGATCAGGAGGGGATAGGGAGCAGGGGACCTGTCCTGCCCCAGTGGGGCAGGAAAAGCATCAGAGTGGAGGTGACACTGGGGCTGAGCCTTTTAAAGCTGAGTAGATTGTCTGCTTTATATAAAGCACAGATGAGAACCAGACACAGAGGTGTTCATGTTTTCTTCTTTTCTCTCTTCAATTATCATAATAGAAAACGACAACAGCAACAATGCTAACAAAGTGAGAAGATTTCACAGATACATTTTTACATCTTTTAAGGTTAGATATTTTTAATCAAAAGAGCACATCGAAATCCTACATTAAGAAAGAGTCTTCGCTGTAGAAAAGTGAGTGATCGCATGGTGAAACCAGGTGCTTGGGTAGCAAAGGTCCAAGAATAGTTAAAATACCTTTTATGAAGTCAATTGCTTACATTTACAAGTTGATCATGAAAACACCAGTAAGACACAGAAACATTTCCGATGCTCTCGGCACGAAGAACTGGTATCTGGAGAGCAGCAAGTTACAATAATAAGGTTTCTGCAAAAGATTAAATAGTATAAAGAATATTAGTATGCCTTCAACTGGCGGAAATAGGACTGAGCACGTGGAAAAAGATCAGAAATAAGAGAAGATGGAGATTTGCTCAAAGGTTGCTACCCAGCACTCCCACGCCCATCCCATTCCTAAGCTCCTCCCCAAGCATGCTCCTCAGATGCACAGGTGAGGGGCCAGGTCCCTGGAGATCCCAGAGACACAAAGTTAGGGGTGGGGAAAAATCCAGCCCCACACTCCCATCCACTTTGTAGGGTTTTCTGCCTTCAGTCTGGGGGTCCCCACAAATGCCCAAGATGGTGGAAACAGTCACATGAATTTCTAAGAGACCCATATGACATGCTGGGAGTTCCAGATCACTGTCCTCAGCTGGCATTATTTGAACTCAGGGCAGTGACCATGATCACTGCTGCTGCTCAGAAGAGCTTTGATTTATTCAATGACTCACAAATGGGGAAAAGTGGAAAGCACGCATCGTTTTGGAATCAGAGATAGGATGGTCCAGGGCACGGTTCCCTGACCTCGGCACTGTTGGCATTTGGGACTGGATAATTCTTATTTGTGGGGGGCTGCCCTGTGCATTGTAGGATGTTCGGTGGCATCCCTGCTCTCCACCCATGAGATGCCAGTAGCAGTCCCCACCAAGCTGTGAGAATCAAAAAGGTCTCCAGACATTGCTGATGGCCCCTAGCCCTTCCTTGAGAACGACCGGCCTCATGAAAGTCACCACTAAGTCTCCTAGTGAAAACTCGATAGTTAGGTGTCCTGGGCTCAAGACCCCTGTCTTCTGAGAAGCTCCACCTGGCAACACTCCCAAGCCTCTCAGAGACTCAGTTTCCTCAGGTTAAAAGGTTGGAAGCTCCCTTCTGCCAGCGTATAGAGCCCTTGTCAGGACCATCTGCACTGTTGGGACAATGCTTCGAACGGCAAACGCGGTAATGGTGTGGTTCTTTAAGAAACTGGCAGAAAGCAAGCCAGTGAGACAGATACAGGGGACACAGGGGTGTTGCTCAGCCACATGGACGGGGCTCGGTGTGGAGTGGGCTCTGGTTCTCCCAATAACCAAGGCCTGCAAATTCCCTGCAGATATGCTGTGCACAACTGTCAGGATTTATTTCCAAGGCAGAATGGGGCTCAAATCTCCTCTTGGGGAGGCAGGAAACCAGCTTGAAAAAGGATCCAGGAGCAGATGACGACCTTGCCAAATGTCTGGATGGAGCCATCTGGGCAGGGGTGAGGCTGCTGCCACGGTCAGAAGACCAGCATCCGGAACCCCCCGGGGACCGCACCGCCTGTGCAGCCTCTGCAAGGACCAATGGCCACATCATTCTCTGCTCTTATTTTCTATCTTGATAATAAACGCATGGCTTCTACAGTGACTCAGAACACACCACACACTTTTATTTCAAAATTTATGGAGTCAATTTTGTGTACTTTTTGGCTCTTCCATTCTGCTTCTGGCAGTAACTGTTTTCTCGCTCCAGGGAGTCTTTCATCGTCTTCAGCCATGATGGGTTGCATTGCTTTGTCCTTTGTCACTTTCCCTCCTCCTCAAAAAGAAACCCAGTAAATGCCCAAGGTCTGATCTCAGAAGGACGCACTGGGAATGTGTGGGTGCTGTGATAATTCTGGTTATCCAGAGTTTTCAGAGAGGTCCCTTTTCCTGTTTGGAAGTTGTGGACTCCGTCCCTCTGGGTTCTCAGCACTCAGTTCAACCACCGTCTCCTCCATCCCTCTCAGGGAGTGACCATGGTCAGGGGCCTGTGGAATGGGCCAGGGTGGGAGGGGCTGGGGCAGGTGAACATAGAACATTCAGGCTCTGACTGTTCCCTTTGGCTCCCTGAGCAGAGCTCCCTGGGCCTCCCTGTCACAGCAGCTCAGCCCAACCCTGGGACTTGCTCAGGGACAATCACTGGGCATCTGCCAGGATGAAGCAAAGGGGGCCGGTGGCAGCTGCAGTGAATACAAGCCACCTCGGGGCTGGGGCAGGCAATCCTGGGCAAGCCCTTTGCTTCCCACTGAATGCACAACATGCTGGACCACGGACCCCTGGGCCAGGCGCCCAGACTCTTGTCAGCTCTCCACTAATTCTCCATGTGGCCTCAGCTGCTCTCCCCCCAAAATTAAAGGTCTCGATTAGATGCTCTGTGAAGCCTCTTATCACTGCGAGGTTCTGAAACTGATAAATCCATGTGCACTGCCGCCTGCCCCTTTCCTGGACTTACACTTGAACGTGGCAATCTGGCTACAAGCTCTTCAGGACCAAACCTCAACCCCAGTCTCCGAGGCCCCATATCCAGAGATGGTCCATCCCAGGGGGATCACCCTGGTGGGCACGGATGCAGGTGCCTCTAGAGCTGACAGAACTGGGTCTGAATCACAGCTCCTTAGCTGTGAGCAATCGGCTCTGGCCTCAGTTTTCTCCACAGAAAAATGCGACAGTAATTAATGTGCATCTCTCTGCATCCTCATTCCTGCCCCCAGGGGCAATTTGAGAAGTAAATGAGATACAAATAGAGCAACAAAAAGATATGCAAAACTGGCACCAGCAAGAATAATAACTGGTAATAATATTACTGCTAATAACAAAGGCAGATCATGCTTCTGAAGAAGGAAAGTGCCATTTGTCTTGCAGGGATCAGGCAGCAGCGCTGACAACAGACAGACTCCACCGAGCCTCTTCAGTCTCCAGGGACCCACTCCGGCATATGCCAGAGTGGTCTGGCCGGCCTCCAAGCCTTCCAGCTGAACCGGGGCTGGAAAAGCGTCTGCTGCCTTTCCAGCGAAGTGCTGCTGCCCCTCCTCCCAGCCTTTCTCCCTCAGATCCTGGGGGATCTGAAAGGAGAGAGAATCATTTCTCTCTTGGGGGTAGAGTGGAGCAGGGAGTCTTATTTGCTGCTTGACCTTGACTTCATGGGAAAGGGGAAGGACAGCATTGTCTTGGAGTAGGAAGAGCTGCGCCATCATCCTGCCTACCTGGGTCCCTGGAGGCACAAGTCCTCTTAAGACAGGCCTGGCTACAGTGGTGTCTGGCCACTTCTCAAAGACTTCCAGTGGTGGCCGCTCACAACCTCACAAAGCAGCAAGTTGCTCTTTTTTTTTTTTTTTTTTGAGACAGAGTCTCGTTCTGTTGCCCAGACTGGAGTGCAGTGGCACAATCTCAGCTCACTGCAGCCTCCGCCTCCTGGTTCAAACAATTCTC
>NW_012104253.1:8514203-8569282 GCF_000951045.1 Mandrillus leucophaeus
TAACTGGGATTACAGGCATATGCCACCATGTCTGGTTAATTTTTGTATTTTTTTTTTTTTTTTGTAGAGACGGGGTTTCACCATGTTGGCCAGGCTGATCTTGAACTCCTGTCCCTGCCCGCCTCGGCCTCCCAAAGTGTTGGGATTACAGGCATGAGCCACTGTGCCCAGCCTAAGTTGCTCTTTTGAATCACCTAATTGCTTGTAGAGGAGCAATGGAGGGGCACACAGAAGGGCAAGCACAGAGAACATTCCAGAAAATGCAGGACACTTTCTCTGAGGCACAGCTATTTAACAGGCAACCCCATCAAGGGAGAAGCCAGTACAGAGGTCCCAGCTAGAGTCTGAACAAGGGGTGATCCCTCTCCCCTGTCACCTTGCAGAACAAGATGGTCCCAGGACTCTGACTCTGCACTTCTGGCTGCTGTGAGCCTCTTTCTATGTGTGGGTGCTTCTGTTGGGGTCCTGGGTGTTGGCCAGGGAGGGTCCCCTTTCTGCCTGCATCCCAAGAAAACCAGTCTCTGGGAACTTCACCGGAGACTTCCAAGGAGACTTGAGCTCAGTCTTAAAGAAGCGGGCATGCCTTCGGGACCGGTACCCCTGAAATCTGGGCAGAGAGAGAGCACTGGGCAGGAGGTTGAGCATATTCCACTCTGAGGGCGGTCAGGGACCTGTGGAAGCCAGAGCTGGCCCAGGCCACACCATGACGGGCATCTTGAGAAACAGCCTCTGCAGATTCAGGGCCTGGTGTAAATGTGCCCTGGAGGTGCCACCCAGTCACAGAAAGCAGTACTGTGTGGCAGAAAGAGCCTGGCTTTAAAGCCCAACTTCCCAGGTTCAAATCCTAGCTTTTCACTTTCGTGCTGTGTGACCTCAGGAAGGCGACTTCATTCCTCTGAGCCTCTGGTTCCTCATCTGTGCACTGGGGCGATGATGCTGTGTGGTGATTGTAAGGAGTTAGTGTGCATGCAAGTCTAGCGGCACCTGGACACATAATTCAGGCAGTGAGGACCGGCATCTTTCTCCCCTTTCCGAACTGCTAAGACGGACCCCCGCTGAGGCAGGAGGGAGAGTGCAGCTCACTCTGGCCAGAAATCCATCCTTTGCTCCTTAATCAGACACTAACGGGCACATCTATCTTCATTGTTGTTTGAGAGATGGTGGTAAACAAAGTTGATAAAGAAACCATAGGAGACCAAGATGGAGCAACTCCAAGGAAGTCACTGTAATCTGCAATGCAGAGTGGTCGAGGTCTCCAATGCCCTGGACCATCTACCGCTCTGATACTGAAAAGCGAGAGAGGCTTGAAAACTGAATTTAACTGATATTTATGTTAAGGGCTGGAGGCTGAGGGGCCTCCATAGGGAAAACTCCTGCAGCCAGAAGCGCCCAGTTCCTGGGATGCTGGAGTCCTCTTCAGGGCTAGAAGCCATCCGTTTCTCCTGCCTTCTCCTCCCGTTGCCACAGCAAACACAGAACCCTCTCCCTCGACTGCCATCTCCACGGGCCATTTGGAAGCCAGGCAGCTGCCTCCTGCATCTTTACAGGGGTCAGGCCCTCCTGGGGATGTGGGGCCAGAAGGGAAGATCTGAGCGTGTGAGGCAGAGTGACTCCATGAGGACATCACGCAACCCCACCTTGGCTCTGGGCTTCTCGCCTTGGCTTTTCTCATGGAGACATCCATCCGTTAAAGATCTTGCTTATGGAGCAGACCTGGGGTTCGATGGAGAGAGACTTGCTGGAGACACAGCCACCCACGCACGCCGCAGCTAACTCCCCAGCCCAGCCTCCGCCCTGTCAGTGATTCCAGGAATTCCAGGCAGGTGGTCCGTGTCCCTTCTCCCTTAATGCCAAAGTCAGGTTCTTTGCACTCGTGACCTCCCCTTAAGCTGACGCACTGGCAGATGATATACGGCGGCAGTGACGGAAGTGATCAATAAGAACTGGCAGCCATGAGCAGGCACTGTCTGGAGCCAAGCTAGGAATCCTATCACCATGGCGGCTTCCAGGGAAGAATGCTGCTTCTGGACACCTAAGATGTCCCTTTGCCTGTCGTCAAGAACGCTCATTTCTCCTGAGACCAGAGTGAAAAGTCCAGCTTTCTTGTAATTGTCCCTAAACCTACACGCGAGCTTCCTAACCAGCTTTTTAAGTTTCTCTACCACAGTGGGTGTTATTGACACAACTTTTCTCTTTTTTTTTTTTGCAGTGTACAAAGTGAGGAGAAAGCCTCTCTGGGCCTAGAGGTGAGTGAGCCCCCTTCTGGGACCTTTGCCACTCTATCTGCACAGGGAGGCTGCCTTGGGAAGGTGTGGGGGTGGGGGTCGGTCCTGTGCAATAAGATTTCCTAAGGAAGAAAGAAAAGTGTGCCCTTCTTTCTGGTTTTTACTTGGAAGCTTCCTTGTTTGCCAGGACCCCAGATGCTGATTTTTGAGAATTTAAGGAAGTGGCTTGGGCAGAAGCACTTTCACGCTGCAGGAGAAGGCACGGTATCCACACTGAGTGTAAAGGACGGGTGACTGAGCAGCCTGCCAATCTTGCATCCACCTTCAAGATGCCTGGACATTCTCCCCAGGGCAGCTTCTCAGCAACCTCCTCAGGGAAGTGCTTAGTTGGGGCAGAGAGAGCAGTGAGCTGAGCAGTGAGAGAGAGCAGTGAGCTGAAACAGAGAGGACACATCTTCCTGTCCCGACTCCTCCACGAACGTGCCTGGTGACCACAGGCAAATCACCCCCCTCTCTGACCCATGCATTGAATAATTCAGTGGACGTGAATCTTGTTCATCTTTAAAATTCCACGATTCCTCAGAGAAGAAAGAGCATCCTCACGTGGGTGGCCTGAAGAGTCCACTGCCTGGCAGATCTAGCTCTTAAAGACATCCTCTCCCATCCTCTCCCCTCCTCTTCTTAAAAAGAAGAGAAAGTCCAGCCAGGAGATACAAACCACTAACAACACTCCCAGAAACCCCACCCTATGACCAGTAACCTCCCATCCCTGGGTCTCCGGATGCACTTGGGTCTCGGAAGGGACCGGGTGTCTCGTGACAAAGGTGCCATTTCAAAGTCAAATTAGGAACATCCAATGGCCCTACTAGGTGGCCAAGGGACTGAATGTTAAACCAGAATTGGGTCGGGAACACAGAAGTCCTGAGGGTCGCTCCTGCCCCAGCACCCCACACCCTAGGTTCGATAAGTTTGCATAAAAACAAGACACACGAGTGATTATTTACCACCAGCAAGCGACCATCAAACCGTGCCTATGTTTTAAACCTAACTAGCTGTTCCATCTAGTCTCCTGTTCCTGGAATGTAGTTTCAAGGATCCCCAATCTGCCCTCCGAAGGCCTTGCCCCATCACGCCTCTAGGGGTGGGAGGCCCATACTTCCATGTCTTCTGACTCAGCTTGACCACAACGTGGGATATTTGAAATCAGGGCTGCTGGGGGGAAATTCCAGAAGGATGGCTGCTGCCTCTGGTCAAAACTCCTGGTTCTAGAACATGAGAGCAGCCAAAGGCCAACAGCAAGTCAGAGCTACGTGCCAAGCCTCACCCCATGGTGGTGGAGGGTGCGCCGTCCTCAGAAGGTGAAGGCGTACACCACACCCACCACCACGATGTTCCCCAGCGTGGCTATGATGGCAATCCATAGCAAGACCGCGTCGTTGGAGGACCGAGGAGGATCTTCTGGCTGGCCCTGGCCGTTGGCAGCTGCGTGGACATTGGCAGAGGAGTTAAACAGGGAGTACTCGGTGCTGAAGTCCTCGTTGGGCGAGTCCATGAAAGCTCCTCCCATCATGGGCAGCTGCGAAGAAGCAGAGAGAGAGACAATTATCCAGGGCCATGGGAGCTTGGGTAGACGTGCCCTCCGAAAGGGAAGTGGCCTGGCCAAACAGCCCCACATGAAGCTACAACTTCTACTGCACCTGCAAAACAGGGCTTTGCTTTCATGGTTTTATAATTGATGGTGCATATGGTAATCTACAAAAAATCAGTGTTCACAGCAGCCTGTTGAGGCAGACGTTGTCATGCCCACGCTACTATGAAAGCATCAAGGAACTCACCCAACAGCTAGCTGGTGACTCACTAGGACTCACAGCAACCCCTCCAGCCATTCCCCTCCCCTAATGCCAGGCTCCTCCATGACAATATGGGTTGTAAAATACCTTCATTCCTCCTCTAATTTTAAAAATAACATATGCTTAGCATAGAACACTAAGAAAACACAAAACAGGATAAAAAAACGAGAATCATGATCCCACCACATGATCACTGCTAACATTTTGATGGTTTTTATTTCCAATCTTTTTTCCTCTGTGTGTGTGTGTATGTGAGAGAGAGAGAGAGAGAGAGCGAGCGAAAACACATTTAAATGTGTTTTTTAATCCATGTTTCAAAATGACCATCAAAATTCCATTTTAACAGTTGTGTATTATTCTATCACGAACATAAGCCAAAATGTAACCACTGCCCTAGAGTTGGAGATTTAGCAATTTCCACTTTTCCTATGAAAAATAATGCACCGATCAACATCCTTGTACATCCTTTAGCATGTACCTGCATCCTTGTACACACATTGTTATTTATTAGGGCAGACTCCCAGACACACAATTTCTGAGTCGATGAGTATGAACACTGTATACCTTCCGGTGGATAGGAACAAATACCCCAGAAGAGTGACCCTAATTCCCACCACCTGCGCCGCACACCACTGCACACGGGACGCCAGAATGTTTGCATTCATGGATCAGAACTTCCCATCTCTGTTTTTAAAGGTTCTCTGCTGCTCAGACTTCAGGTGGGAGGTGAGTTTCTCCAAGGGATTGGGTGATCCTGGACACAGCAGTGAAGAGGAGGCCCCTCCCTGCCCCAGCCCAGGAGGCCCACATCCAGGCTTCCCAGGCCCTCTCCAGAGGCAGAATGTGCATTTGCATTCCCGGGCTGGCACTGACACCTATTTGGCCCATAATCAATGTTTCTTTTGAAGGGAACCTGAGTGAATGAACACGACACAGTGATGCCTGCGTTGGATGCACAGTTACCAAGCACTGCATGAAACAGTATTCTGCGTGGAGCTCCTGCTATGGTTAGGGGCTGTGCTAGAGATATTAAAATACTCTCAATCATTCAACTATCCTGGCGGAGGCTACTACTGCAACCCCATTTTACAGATGGATAAGCAGAGGTCAAGGACATAGCACTAATCTGTGGTGGTGTCAGGGTTGAGTGCCAGGAGTGTCCGACTATGAGCCCAGGTACTCCCTGCTCCGCATGCAGCCCCATGGGCTTCAGGGTCAGGCTCCTGGAACATGAGAGGCACACGGGTGCCTGGGCAGCTGCTGCTCAGAAGCTCTCTGGCCTGCCTTGAGTCTCAGTGGCCTCTTCTTAAAGGATGACCATTACCAGGTCACCAGGTGGCCCTTGAGTATCTGCTTCTGATGGGCTCCTGCCAGGAGGCACTCGGCACCTATATTCCTAACATGGTGCTGTCCTTGAGGGGATGGAGCAAGGCAGTTGCGGACCTTGACAGTGCAGTGACTAGAAGGGACTGTTATGGGACTCAGGGCAGGCCAGGCGCAATTTCCGAGTGGGGGCTGCAGGTTACCATGCTGTGTTCACCCCTCGAGGGGTACATTTTTATATAAGTACTTCTTATATGTATAACATATTCGATTAATATATTTAAATTAAATATAATGACCAATGCAAACAAGAATATTACAACAGCTTTTTTAGGCTAAAAATACAATTATAAGTGGAAACAAAAGAATTGCAGGTCAGATGGGGTGCGGGTGAATCAGACACATGCCAGCCTAATGGGCGGCTTCCCCGTCCCCAGGTGACATCGTCAGTGCCTTTGCCCAGCCTGTCCACAACAGAAGGCCTCCCAGGCTAAGGTAAAGTCACCAACATTTGCTGGTGGCCTCTTGGAAAGCAGGCTCAGTGTAGGAAGCTGTGCTTTCTTCCTCTTCGGTGTGACGAGGGCTGCGGGGGCTTGTTCTGCCCCCACGTCCCCCCATGACCCCTGCCAGATTCCCCGGAATTAACCAGAGTTCCCGTCCCTTCCCACTCATTGCTTCTTGTCTCTCCTCTCTCACCAGGCCCATGCTGCTGGGTGCTTAGACAGATGGCTTCCTGGACTCCACGCATGGGATCTGATCCACTCTTCCACCCCATGGAGCTCTCTGGGCATATGTCCCGTCTCTCTCCTCTCTTTAGAGCAAATGTGAATGAGATGAGTATTTTCATCCAAATTACTGGGGAAAGAGGGAGGGAATCTGGACAGATCCTTTTGCAGGACTCCCGCACCTCCCGTGCCCTTGAGCACCTGCTTCCGATGAGCTCCTGCCAGGAGGCACTCAGCACCTGTATTCCAAACACTCCTGCCAAACAGGTCAGAGTGATGCCCTCCAGCCTCTGCACCCCTCACTTCTCTGCCTCCCTGCAGGTATTTATTTAATGCCTTTGCATGTCAGTTTCCTGTTGCTGCTGTGACTAATTACCACAAGCACAGTGGTTGAAAACAGCACTAGTTTATCATACAGTTTCAGAGACCTCACTAGACTAAAATCGAAGCGTTGGCAGAGCTGCACTCCTTCTGGAGGCACTAGGGGACAATCTGTTTTCTCCTCTTTCCCAGCTTCTAGAGGCCGCCCACATTCCTGGGCTCATGACTGGGCTCATGGCCCCTTCCTCCATCTTCAAAGCCAGCCGTGTAGCATCTTCCAATCTCTCTCTCTCATCTTCCAATCTCTCTTTCTCATCTTCCAGCCTCACTCTTATAAGGGCCCTTGTGATGACACTGAGCTCCCCTGGCTAATCCAGGCCACTCCTACCATCTCAAAATCCTTAACTTAATCACACCTGCAAAGTCCCTTTGGCCATGAACGGTAACCCGTCCACAGGTTCTAGGGGTTAGGATGTGGACATCCTTGGTGGGGGCATCATTCTGCCGACCACACCCCGGACTTCTGTTCCAGAAAGGAGTCAGGATGGTGTGCATACCTGGATGTCCACTTCCCATTAGACAGAGAACTCCTGAAGGCAAGGATATGGTCTACTCATCACAAACTCCCTCAGCCCCATCCTTAACATACAAAAAAAGTGACAAGTAAAAGCATGCAGAATTAATGAATATGAAATCAGCAGGAGGGTTCCCCACAGGCGGTACTTCATAAACCCCAATCCTGGAGCTCCCAGACGTGGGGCAGGCCTCATGGGGAGTCCCCTTTGCCCTGCACCTGTGGTGGGAGCTCAGAACTGCCAGAGAGGATGGTCAGTGTTGGATGGATTCTGCTGTCTCGGAGCGTGGGAAACGAGGGTGGGTTCTGGTGTCAGAAAGGCTCGGGGTGAATCCACATACGGTGGGGCTTGGGTGAGTTACTTACCGACTTGCCTCAATTTCCCTTCTGTAAGTGATGAAGAGAATGCAGTCCAACCAGCGAGACTGTTGCAAGCAGTGAATAAGATCATGTATAAGAAAGCATGGCCCCAAACAGTTACACAACAATTACCAACCAGTATTCCTTCCCTCTGTCGTCCTTGTAGGAGAGTATTACATGCATCTCTTATCCAGCTGCTTAAGCTGAAGTGAGGAAATCAGGAACATGGCATTTCTAGTCATGTGCTTTTTGTGTGATCGATAACTAGATACTCATTTTTAGTTGTCAGCAGATGGCCACCCGTGCCCCCACCGTATGCTGAGACAGGCGGCTGAGAGGTGCTCCAAAGCCGGTCAGCCCTGTTGCTCCATCCGTCTCAAGTTTGTTGGTTTTATTTTGTTTTGATATTTTTTTCTTTGTAAAATAGGTTCTAAATGGAAAGTGCTGAGTTAGACATAAAAACAACTTTAACCATCCTGGCTAACACAGTGAAACCCCACCTCTACTAAAAATACAAAAAATTAACCAGGCATGGTGGTGGGCGCCTGTAGTCCCAGCTACTCCGGAGGCTGAGGCAGGAGAATGGTGTAAACCCAGGAGGCGGAGCTTGCAGTGAGCTGAGATCGTGCCACTGCACTTCAGCCTGGGTGACAGAGTGAGACTCTGTCTCAAAAAAATAAAAATAAAAATAAAAAAATAACTTCAAACAGCAGAATTCCATGACTCGAAAACAAAAAGTCAGTCTCAATTTCAACATTTGGAAGTTACAAAAATTTGATCAGGATCTAGCTTGTGGTCAGCACAAGGGGTGTTGGCTGAGGTCATCCTGCAAGCAGGTGGTGAGAGAATGTCACTCTCAAAGCCCGCCCGACCAGCTCCAGTCTACTTTTGTTGCCCCTTTTGGTGGCACGCCACTGCTGGAAGCGAGCAACTGGGCTTTCTCACACCAGTGGGCAGGGGTGGCCACCGGCCTTCAGAGAATGGGACTCTTGGATGAGGTTTTGACTCAGAGCAGATTTGGGGGGTGTGATCCTAACCTTAAACCCTAGAAAAGCTACTGTGCAGAAGAGAGAGTGGCTTATGGGGGCAGAACAAGAAAACTAGTCTCCTGTTGCTGAGTTAGACACTGGCAACCAGGACAACACGAGGTGACCTGGGGGGCGATGGTGGCCTTGATTCCTTATTGGAGGAGATATTCATGTCAAGATTAAAAACAAACAAACAACAACAACAAAAAAAAAACATTTGTTGGCTGGGTGCGGTGACTCATGGCTGCAATCCCAGCACTTTGGGAGGCCAAGGTGGGAGGATTGCTTGAGGCTACGAGTTCAAGATCAGTCTGGCTAATGTAGTGAGACTCCATCTCTACAAAATATAAAAAAAATTAGCGGGGTGTGGTGGTGTACACTTATGGTCCCAGCTACTAGGGAGATTGATGTGGGAGGATCACCTGAGCCCAGGACATCGTGGCTGTAGTGAGGTATGATGGCACCACTGCACTCCAGTCTGGGCACCAGCGAGACCCTGTCTCAAAAAAAAAAAAAAAAAAAAAACAAAACAAAATATAATGTTTTTTGGTAATGACTATGCTACAGCATATAAATAAGCTTAATGTGTTCCATTAAAAAAAAAAAAAAAAAAAAAAGAAAGAAAACAGAAACACTGGTTGGCTTGTCGAAGAGAGAAGGCTGTATTTTTCTGCCTACACTTTTCAGAAGGCAGGGATCTTCCACAGTATCACAGTATCCCCAATGCCTAGACCAGAGCAGACACTCAAAAAATATTTGGTGAATGAATGAATCATAGGACCATCAGTCAAGAATCCTGAGGGCATGATGAGATTTAGCCCCAGGGCCAACATTGCCTCCTGGTGTGATCTAGGCCCACTTCTTAACCTCTCTGAGGCAGAGGGTTCTCAGTTAAAAACAGGGAAAATAATAAAGACAGCTCATAGAAGGGGGCTGCTGGGAGGTTCTTAACACTGGATGAAAAATGCTTTCTAGGGGAAAAAGGCAAGTCACAAAATAAACTCAGCATTCTTGAAATCAAAAACATGCATGCATAATATTACTATGTAGTATGCATGGATTTATACAAATGTTAGTAAAAGTACCAACTTGGATTGAGAAGCCAGATTCACGATCGCGGCTGCCTCTGGGAAAGGGGAAGATGGGACAAAGGAGACTGATTTCATCAGAAGTCATTTCTTATAAGGAAAGACAAGGCAGACATGATGAAATATCATAAATGGCCTATTCTGGTCAGTGGGTATATGAGTGTCTGCTATAGTCTGGTATTTTTGAACTTCCTAAAATTAAGAGCAGTGCTTCGAGCATTGGAGTGCACCGCGCGTGATGGTTACAATCGATCGTGGCTGTGGGATTAAGCACTCTCTGAATTCAGGAGGGTGCCCCAGGCTCGGAGTCCCTGCCCTGCAGTGTTGGAGCACCATGTGGCATGTGGTGGCTGAGTGTGATGTGGGGTGTTCTAGGAGGTACGGGCCATTGTGGACAATGGGATGACACCCTCCAGGGGCCTCAGAGGGCCTTGCCTTCCCGACAGTCTCCATCCTGCTCCCAGAGCAGAGCTGCTCTAAGGAGTGGAGTGGCCTTTAGGTCTCCACCTGTTCCTGCTAAGAAGGTGACTGTTATATAAATCTCCCCTAAGCGCCACCTCTACAGAGAAAGGAATGGAAAATGCTTTCAGAAGGAAATATTCAAAGCATGGTTATCAGAGGTGACCTTGGCAGGCCTTTCAGAGGACAGGTAAACACAAAACAACAGAAGTGTAATTGTGATGGCTTGTGATACGGGGCCACCAGACCCTCCTCCCTTAGATGCAGTCTCAGTGTCCGGTTTGGCCTCGCCCGTCCTGTGGCATCCTGGCCCAGAACAGTTAGAATCTGATGCTCCTGGGCTGTGAATTTTAAAGTTAAATTTGTAGGGGTGTAAAGACAACCATGTCCCCAGTGGGCTGTGCTGTTCCCATGCTGCTCTGGGTCTGGAGAGCCAAGATCTGGCCCTGCTCCAGCCCTGCCCTGTCTTGGAGCTTTACATACTAGGGAGCAGCTTGGATGGGGTGATATCTAAGGTCAGAAGTCCCTACCCAATACTAAGAAGGCTGAAGTCAGTTATAGACAGGCCTAAAGTGACAGCCTGTGTGGCAAATATTGCCACACAAAGTCTTCAATAAAATTCTCAAACAAAATATAAGATGCCCAGTTAAATTTGAATTTCAAATAAACAACAACACAATTTTTAGCATAAGTATATCCCGCATATTAGCATAAGTGTATCCCACATATTGCATAGCATATACTTATCCTAAATAATTATTTGTTGTTTATCTGACAATGAAATTTAGCTGTGCATCTCTTATTTGCTACATCTGACAACTCAATATGTGGCTAATCTAAAAAATAGCAGCAATTTCAGAATTTGTACAAGGGACCACGCCTTCAGTTTTGTCTCTTCAGAACACACCATCTGTGGCCCAGGCTCTCTGGGGGACCTAGCACATCAGAAAATTCCAGAGAAGCCTCCAATTAGTGTACAAACATTATAAAGATAATTTCTCTCATTGCTAAATTCTCGCAGGCTCTCTGTGGTCTAAACATAAAGCCTGGATAGATTTGAATACCATCCATCCATCCTTTCGTCATTCATTCAACAAATACCGAAGGCCCACTGGCACCAGGAAGTGACAGACAGACATTAGGCACACCAAGGGTTACTCATGACCTCTGAAGGGCTCAACATTTTAAAAGAATATAGACTTAAACACACAGTCATAAAATAGTGTCGTGTGCACTTTCACAGAGAGAGGAAAAAGGCGATGGGATTTTGATGGGGTGAAGACATTTCGGCTAGAAAGAAGCAACACAGGCCGGGATTCTTTACAAGAGCCGCAGAATCAGGCATGAGACTGAGCTCCCACGTGATTCCTTTTTAGCTGTATGATGAGGGCAAGTGACTAACCATCCCATGCCTCAGTTTCCTTATCTGTAAAATGAAGATAAGAGCAGGAACCACCTCCTAAGGTGCTGTGGGGTGACAGAAACTCACAGCACCCGGCTGTGTGTGTTCCATGCTCGTGAGCTGTCATTGTAAGTTTCATCCTTGCCTTGTGGCCCTGTGGCTTCCAAGGCAAAGAGCTGGACCTGCTGTCTCAGGGTCTCTCTAGAGTGGGGTCTCTTTTGATTTTCTCCATTTTCCACTTTTGGGTCTGGTTTACTTTATGTGGATTCCACTGGGAATGTAAGAGAAGAAATGAAAGGCGCATGGCGAGGTACACGCTGATCTCCTCATAATGTCCTCTGATGGGGAGGGCTGAAGCCCCACAGAGCAGGAGGGTCAGCAAAGGATGGAAAGGCGCCTGAGTTTTCATTGCCCACTCATGGGCTCTTACAAATCAGCAGGAACTGCTGGGAGGCTGGGCTCTGAATGGCACAGTGGCCTCCTGACCTGGGACGGGCAGGACCGCAGGACCGTGAACAGGCAGTCAGGTCCTCCTGAAGGAATGGGTGGTACCTGAAGGGGCCCCAAGGGAGATGTAAGATCCTGGTGCCAGCCCAGTCTGCCTGCTGGACTAGGCCACTTCTATTGCTGGATCTGTTCCCTGTCTCAACACAAGAACTCCTGCTTGGGACCCACGGGACCGTTATGAAACTAGGAGAATATGATAAAATGCTTGCAGTGCCGGCGCAGATAGAGTAAGCCCACTGCAGATTACAACTAAGAACCCCAGGCAGGCTCCAACAAGCAACGGCGAGGCCCCTGACAAGCAAGCAGCAGCAGCTGGCTTGGGGAGGGAAAATAAACCTGGAGAAAGACAGGCGTCATGAGCTTACTGGGGTTTTTGCCTTTTTTATCTCCCAGGATTGAGCACAAAAGCTCTAGAAGAAACCCCCTCTCTCTAGACAGAAGACTGAGAAGCCAGGCTCCTGTGAGCTGGCAGTTTGAGGGAAATCCCTGATTTTTGCTTGTTTTCTCTTTTTTATCTCCTGGCCCTGCCTCACAAGGCAGTGTCAGTTGCTGAGCTGTGTTGCCACGGTCACAACGGCAGCAGCGACAGTGACCTAAACACAAGAGAAACCCTTCCTGCTGGCCAGAGGAACCCGGGGAAGGGCCTCATGTTCTGAAGAGTGTGGGGGGCTCCCTTGATCTCTTCCATTTTCTCTCACTGCTTTGCCTGCAGGGTGTCCTGGCGGTGCAGACCCGTGCAGCAGCACAGGAGGATGCAGCGGGCAGAAACGCCGGCTTTGCAGCCAGAGGTTTAGACAGAAAGGCTCCTGGGAGCTAGACAGTGTCAGGGGAACCCAGAGGGAGGAAGTTGGAGAACAGAATGCCCTAAGTTTGTTGTGTGAACCTGTATGCATTTTGGGCTCACCCCAAACTGCATGCACAAAAGAGATTCAAAGGAGCACAGTAAAGGCTCTGATAACTACGGTGCAAACCCCTGCCATGTCGAGACTAACCCTTGAGGGGTGCACTTGCAAGACACACCCAAGTGACATGCAACCACTGCTTATAGAAGGTGACAGAGAATTTTCAGACCAGACCCAACCTGCTAAAACAAAGCAATGCTCTAAAACTTTTAACAAGACATAGTATACTAGTTTGCTCTGGCTGCCATACAAAGTACTGCAGACAGGGTGGCTTAAACAACAGAGATTTACATCCTCACAGTCCTGGAGGTTGGATGTCCAAGATCGAGGCATAGGTAGGGCTTGTTTATTCTGAGGCCTCTCTCCTTGGCTTGCAGGTGGCCGCCTTCTCCCTGTGTCTTCCCATGGTCTTCCCTCTGTGCATGTCTGTGTCCTAATTTCCCATTCTTATAAGGACTGCAATCATACTGAACTAGGGCATACCCTAGTGACCTCATTTTAACTTTTAAAGACCCTATCTCCAAATACACTCACGTCTAAGGTATTGGGAGTTAGGGCTTCAGCATGGGAATTGCGGGGTTGGGGGAGGGGGCAACAACTCAGCCCATAGCCGCCAGCATCTCACAACATAATATTCAAAACACCCAGAATCCAATCCAAAATTATCACACCTCAGCACTTCTCTCTTGGTATAGGAAGAAATAGGAAATCAACAAGGACACAGAAGACCTGAATGCCACCATCAACCAACAGGATCTAACTGAAGTGTATTGAACCTTCCACCTGACAACAGAATGCACATTCTTCTCACGGGCACGTGAAATAGTCACCAGGACAGATCATATCCTGGGTCACAAAGCAAACCTTCACAAGTTTAAAGGAATCAAAATCCTATGAAATATGTCCTCTGATCATAATGGAATTAAACTAGGAGTCAATAACAGAAAGATATTGGGGAAATCTCCCAAAACTTGGAAGCTAAACCACACACTTCTAAATAATCCATGGGTCAAGAGGCAAGTCTCAAGGGAAACTCGCAAATATTCTGAACTGAATAAAAGTGAAAATACAAGTTATCAGCATGCATTGATGCAACTAAAGCAGTGCTTAGAGAAAAAATTATAGTACTAATTGTTTATATGAGAAAAGAAGAAAGGTCTCAATTCAATAATCTAAACCAATCTTGTCCAACCCACAGCCTACGGGCTGCACGCAGCCTAGGACAGAATGTGGCCCAACACAAATCCATAAACCTTCTTAAAACATTACTAGATTTTCTTGCGTGTTTTTTTTTTTCTTTCTCATCAGCTATCACTAGTGTTAGTGTATTTTATGTGTGGACCAAGGCAATTCTTCTTCCAATGTGGCCCAGAGAAGCCAAAATGTTGGACATCCCCGATCTAAACTATACCTTAAGAAATTAGGACGAGGGGAAAGTTGAATTAAACCCAAAGCATACAGAAGGCAGGCAACAATAGAGATAAGAACAAAACTCAATAAAATTGAAAACAGAAACAATAGAGAAAAATCAAGGACTCTAAAAAAGGGTTCTTTTAAAAGATCTATAACAATGATAAATACCTCTCGCCAGGCTGAGCAAGAAGGGAGAACACACAAATTATCGATATCAGAAATGGAAAAGGGATATTGCCACAGACATTACTGACAGCAAAAGGACAGACAATAAGGAATTACTGAGATGATTAAAAACAACTACGTACCCATAGGTTTGACAATGTAGGTGAAATGAACCAACTCCTTAAAAAACACAAGCTACCAAAACTTACTCAAGGAAAAAAGATAAACCACACAGTCCTTTTAGCTATTAAATAAATTAAAATTTTAGTTTAAAATCTCCTGGGAAAAATCATCAAATGATTTTATTGAAGAATTTACCAAAAATATGAAGAAGAAAAATGCCAGTTGTAGACATTCTGTTCCAAAAAATAAGAGAAGGGAACATTTACCAACTCATTTTATGGAACACTTCCCAAATCATCTTAATGAGGCAGCATTACTCTGCTAACAAAATCAAAGACATTACAAAAGCAGAAAACCGTGGATCAATATCTCAATTGAACACAGACAAAAAGCAGTCGACGAGATATTGGCAAATTAAATCCAGCAATATATAAACAAGATAATGCAAAGCATTCAAATATTCAGCATTCAAAAAAAATCAATCCATATAATTTATGCCACACTGACAGAACTACGAAGAAACAAAACAGTCATATCAGAAGATGCAGAAAAAACATTTGACAAAAGTAAACATCCACTCATGATTTAAAACACTTAGTAAAATAGAAATAGAAGGGAACTTCCTGGATCTGACAAAGAACATCTAGAAAACAAAACCAAACAACCTATAGCTAACATCACACCTAATGGTGAAAGAGTGAAAGCTTCCCTCTACGATCTAGGGAATACGAGAGGATGTCTAACCTCACCACTCCCATTCAAAATCACACTGAAAGTTTTTGCTAGTACAATAAAGCAAGAAAAAGAAATAAAAGTCATATATACATAGATGCCTTATATATAAAGAAGACATAAAACTGTCTCTAATTGCAGAAGATATGATTGTCTATACAGAAAATCTCAAGGAATTTCCAAAACATCATATAACTAATAACTGAATTTTGAAAGGTCAGAGAACACAAAGTCAATATTAAAAGATCAATTGTATTTCCACACTCAAGCAACAAACAATATGAACTTTAGCCAAAAAGCACTATTTACAACAACACCAAAAAATAAAATATTTAGCCTAGATCTAACAAATACGTGCAGGATCCGAATGCTTCATGAAAGCAGCATACTGATGAAACAGCAAAGAAGATCTAAATAAATGGAGAGAAATACTGTGGTCATGAAATCAAAGACTCCACATTGTTAAGATGTGAATTCTCCTCAAATTGATGTAGAACCTCAATGCCATTCCAATGAAGGTCCCAGCAGGAATGTTTGTTGATGCCAACAAGCTGATTCAAACATTTATTTGCAAAGGCAAAGGACTAAGCATAATCAAAACAATTTTGAGAAAGAAAACAAATTTGGTGAGCTCATGCTACCATATTTCAAGACTTATAATAAAGCTACAGTTATCAAGACAGTGTAGTGTTAGCAAAAGGATGGATACACACATTAAATAGAAGCTCCAGAAATGAGATGCACATAATATGGCCAATTAATTTTTGAAAAAATTGCAAAGGCAATTCAATGGAAAAAGGATAGTCTTTTCAACAAATGATACTGGAACAAGTGGACATCAATATGCAACAATATATATAGAGAGAGATATGTGAACTTGGAACCCAATCTCTTACACAAAAATTACAAAACAGCTGCAGCAATAAAACAAAACTCATGCCTCATACCAAAAACTCAAAATGAATCTTAGACCTAAATGAAATCATAAAACTATAACACCTTTAGGAAAATACGTAAGAGAAAAATGCCTGTAACCTTGTGTTAGGCAGAGTTATTAGCTCCAACATCAAAAGCATAATCCATACAAGAAAACACTGCAAACTGGATCTTATTAAAATTATAAAAGTTTTCTCCATGAAAAACACCATCAAGAGAATGAAAAGACAAGCCACAGGCTGGAAGAAAATATTTACAAATCATCTGTCTGACAAAAAAAAACTTATAAGTAGAATGTATAAAGAACACTGAAACCAGTGTCCCCACATGTGTCCATGTGTTTTCATCGTTCAGCTCCCACTTATAAGTGAGAACATTCAGTGCTTGGTTTTCTGTTTCTGTGTTAGTTTGCTGAGGATAACAGCTTCCAGCTCCAACCTTGTTCTTGCAAAGGACACGATCTCATTCCTTTTTATGCCTGTGTAGTATTCCATGGCATATATGTACCACATTTTCTTTGTCTAGTCTATCATCAATGGGCATTTGGATTGATTGCATGTCTTTGCTATTGTGAATAGTGCTGCAATGAACATATGCATGCATGTATCTTTACAATAGAATAATTTATTATATATTCCTTTGGGTATAGCCCCAATAATGGGATTGCTGGGTCAAATGGTATTTTTGCTTCTAGATCTTTGAGGAAGTGCCACACTGTCTTCCACAATGGTTGAGCTAATTTACACTCCCACCAACAGTATAAAAGCATTATTTTTCTTTACAAACTTCCCAGCATCTGTTGTTTCTTGACTTTTTAATAATCACCGCTCTGACTGGTGTGAGATGGTATCTCATTGTGGTTTTGATTTGCATTTCTCTAATGATCAGTGATGTTGAACTTTTTTTCATAGGTTTCTTGGCCACATGAATGTCTTCTTTTGAGAAGTATCTGTTCATGTCCTTTGCCCACTTTTTAATGGGGTTGGAAAACAACCCACTTTTAAAAATAGGTAAAAGATCTGAACAGCTAAATAGGAAATATATCCCTGAACAAGAGATACATACACAGACGGCAAATAAACACTTGAAAAGGTGCTCATCATCATTAATTAGGGAAATGTAAATTAAAACTACCATGAGATAACACTACACATCTACCACAATGGCTAAACTTAAAAAAAAAAAAAAAAAGAAAACCCTCGTGTTACTAATTTCTGATGAGAAAGTAGGGCAACCGGAACTCTTGTACCTTGCTATGGGAAGCAATTATGCAGCCATTTAAAGAAAACAGTTAAGCCAGTTCTTACAAAGTTAAACATATGTTTATCATATGACCCAGAAATCCCACTTCTACATATTTACCCAAGAGGAATAAAAACTGATGTTCACCAAAAACCTGTGTGCAAATGTTTACAATAGCTTTATTCATAACTGCCCCATACTGGAAACAATGCAAGTGTCTTTCAACTGGTAAATGGGTGAACTGTCTACATTCACCCAATAGAATTCCACTTGACAATAAAAATGATGAAGTTATTGATGTCCACAATGACATGGGTGAATCTCAAATGCATTAGGTTACCTGAATGAAGCTATATGGGAAAAGCCATTTAGATGGTATTCTGGATGATGCAAAAAACAATGGGGTGGACAACAGCAGAGACAGGGGTGTGTGCAGTAGGGGGTGGTTGGCTGCAAGAGACAGCAGGAGGAGATATTTTGGGGCGATAGAAAGTTCTAAATTTTGATTGTGGTCATGGTCACAGGGTTCTGTGCATCTGTTACCAGTTAGAGAACCATATCATCCCCTCCACCAAAACAATCTTCCGGTATGCATATTAGCAAGTAAATCAAAAGCACACCTGGGAAGGAGACTGCGGCATTTGCTCTGAGCCAGGCGCTGTGGCAAGCCCAGCGTTCGCCATTCCATGCAGTCCTCAGGGCCCCTGGGAGGTGGTAGTGGCCTTCCAACTGCACAGTCTCTCAGCTGAGGCCCCAGTGCCCAGGGTCAGTCTGGACCCCAAACCACATCTGCCTCCATGTCCCAAGCTCTTTCTACAGCGCCAAGATTTTACTGCATGTATGACAAAGGTGCTTGGCAAATGGAGACTCAGTGGACCTCGGCCCACAGCTGAGATCACTGTGGCGTTTTGACAGGCCTGCAGAGGGCCTGCAGAACATGTGACAGCTTTCCTGAGGAAGTGCTCAGAAGGAAGTCTCCAGCAGCGTGGCACGGCTCTCCAGGTCCCAGGCCTTTCCATTCACATCTCCCACCTTAACCCTGATGTCCATTCCGACCTGGGGGCTCTCTTGAGCCCTGCATGATCAGTGTGGAGTCTGAGTCAGAGGCAACTGCAAAGAGAGCTTCTCCCTTCACACCAGGTCTCCCTTCACCTCTCTGCGAGGTCACATTCACATGGCTCTCCCAGGCATGCCCTGGAGCTGAGGCTCAAGGTGGTTGATTTCAGCAAAAGTCCTTTGTGATGAAGGCCCAGGGCTGGACAGGCACAAGGAGACGTCCACCAGCCCTGGCAGAGCACCCTGTGTGCCCCACCTCCCTGTAGCTCTCCACACTCCCCATGGGGCTGGTCTCCTGCTGAGACATCTGGGGCTCTCACTCACCACAGACCAGGGCCCAGCTTCCCAAGGTTGAGGGGCACCATCCCTCAGGGTGGCAAAAGGCTGGGTCCACAGGCTGCCACCTGAACCCCTTCAGGAGAGAGGGCTGGAACTGTGGCAAGCTAGTCAAAGACTGGGGATCCCCAGGGGGAAGTGTGTGTGTTCATGGCTTAATTGGGGTGACAGTAGTAGCAATGATGGCAATCAGAACACTTGAGTTTATGCCACCAAATCCAGGGAAGGTAGAGAAGAGACAGGGGCTTGCTTGCATTTCACTATAGGAGAAAGACCCCTGGTGATGAAGCCTTGAAGGGAGACATGGGCCACAGAGGGAGAGTGAAAAGACTGTGTTCCCACCCAAATCTCATCTTGAATTGTAGCTCCCTAAATCCCCACGTGTTGTGGAAGGGACCTGGTGGGAGGTAATTGGATTACCGGGGCAGTTACCCCCATGCTGTTGTTCTCGTGATAGTGAGTTCTCACACAATCTGATGGCTTTATAAAGGGGCTTTCCCCTCTCTTGCTCAGCACTTCTCCTTCTTGCCATCATGTGAAGAAAAATGTGTTTGCTTCCCTTTCCGCCATGATTGTAAGTTTCCTGAGGCCTCCCCAGCCATGTGGAACTATGAGTCACTTAAATCTCTTTCCTTTATAAATTACCCAGTCTCAGGTATGTCTTTATTTGCATCATGATAATGGACTAATACAAACCTCATTGGATGTTGCTTCCCCTTCTCAGCACATCACCGAAGGCTCAGAGTGAGCTCAGCTGTCTCTGCAAATGGCAGACAATGATCAATGACCTTCACAGTGCGGCAGTCATTAACTCACAGTGGTTTAGCTGCCTTTCAGAGACTCTACCACCCTAGGGATGAAGAAACTAAGGTGATATAGGTGCACCCCACGAGGATGCAGGGCATGCAGCTACTCCCCTGCACACCTTCCATCGGAATCTTCAGAACTGCCAGTGACTCTGGTGGGGTAATTTCTATCCATGCCTTTAACAAAAGGGGATGCAGAAACTGCCCCTAGAAAGGGTTAAGTGATTTGCCCAAGGTTAGTCCCTCAGCTAGCAAGGAGTAGAAGGGGTCAGTGCAGTGTGTGTGTGTGTGTGTGTGTGTGTGAGAGAGAGAGAGACAGAGAGAGAGAGAGAGACTTCATGTACACTGGTGAATGAACCTTTGCAATCCAGTTCAAATCAGAATCTGGGTTTCCTGGGACATGCCTCAAGTATCTCCTCCTCCCTGAGGACTTGCATTTCTACAAACCTGGCTTCAGTTTTATCTGCCATGGGCTTCCTCAAGGAGAGAGAAAAGGAGAGATCTTTAGATGGTGCAGAAGAAGAATGAGGCAGCGATAGGTAACCGGCTCCAGAAAAGGCAGGCTGGGCTGAGGTCAGCTCCAGTGATCCAAGGGAAGGATGGCTACCTGGCTCATGACACACTGAGGTAGGCAATCAATTATTTAAAAAGTGAACAACCAGGTAAAGAACGTAGGACTCTAGGCACCTAGACTTAATTACCAAGGAAAAGGGACAATTCCAAGGGGCACAACCTGAGTGCCCTCCACAGTGGAAAACCCTCATTTGTCCACAGAGTTCCTACATTACAGGCTCTTGGTTTAGCCCTGGCTACAAATGGAGGTGAGGTCTGGGGGTGCATTTCAGTAAATCTGCCTGGCTTAGTACAAAAGTCAACCCCTCTTCCTGGGGCAGGGCTCTCCGCTGTGGAATATTAAGTGGAAGCAGGACAATAGCATGCTCTGTGAATTTCCTCCCAGGGGTCTTTGGAAGGCCCTGGAAGAAATGCTAACGAGCACAGGTTTGAAGACTTCTCCTTAGTGAGATGTCTGTGCCAAAAGCATCAAAACAAACTTCCAGGCTGTAAAAATAAAGGTTGATTGGTGTTTGCTGGGAAGAAGGGATCTCAAAGTAGAAAGCCATCCTCTCTAAAATAATACATATTGAGGTCCTTCAAAACTTAATAAAAAAGCAGGATTTTGTGGTGTGCAATTCCACATCATCAAGGCCCTCAACACCATTACATGAGTAACTCATGGAGGTCCCTGGTCAGATGTCAGCCTCTGAGTCCTGGGCCCTTGAAGCCAGTACAGGAGGCTGAAGCCTTCGAAAGCTGCCTGTCTGCCCAGGCTGACTGCGCCAGCTCCAGACTGGGCTGCCAGTTGTACAGCTTCATGCACACCCCGTGCCTGCCCTGGCTAATCACGGTGTGTCTCACAGTGAGGTGGAGGTGGTGTCTTCCCACCACACAGGTATTATAACTGAAACTTTGACAATTTAAATATTTCCAGAGAACCAGAAACTAAATTCAAACTGCCTGAGTATCATGGTATACTCTGCAATATTCCAGGATTATAGAAATCAATAGTCTCTATCAAACCCGTATTAGACCAGGTTCTCCAGAGAAACAGAAACAGAACCAATATGTATATATATGAACAGAAACAGAACTAATAACACATATATACACACACACACATACATACATATATGAAGAGATTATGAGGAATTGGCTTAAGCAATTATGGAGACTAAGAAACCCCACCATCTGTCACCAGCAAGTTGGAGACCCAGGGAAGCTGGTGGCATAATTCAGTCTTAAATCCAAAGGCCTGAGAACCAGTGGAGCTAGGGTGGTAAAACCCAGTCCAAGAGCAGACCAATGTCTCAGCTGAAGCAGGCAGGCAGGAGATAAAAGGGGCGAATTCCTCTTTCCTTCTCCCTCAGTGGACTGGTTGATGCCACCCACATTGGGGAGGATCATCTGCTTTACCGGGTCCACGGATTCAGACGCTAACCTCATCCAGAAACACTGTCATGGACACACCCAATCTGGGCATCCCAGGGTGCAGCCAAGTTGACACCTTAAATGAACCATCGCAGTCCCCTGGTGCTCAGCACAGCGCCTGGAGCACAGCACGTGCTAAAGGTGACAAGAGCTAATGGGCAGAATTTTGCACAGAAGCCAGGTACATGGCTTTTGCTGATGAATGTGGCCAAGCTTTTCTCCCGGGGGTACTAAGCGGCTGCTGCTCTCTATGTGGTCCGTGTGCTCATCCTGATGGAGGTGGAAATAGAGAGCTCCAAAGAGTCCCTGCTTTGGTCACATCTGGAAGTGAAAAATTCTTTTCTACTCCCTGTAGAGGTTATCAGTGGGTGGGGTCTGCCTCTTTCTACAGACAGGGGGCTGAAGGCTGGAATCAGTGCCCACGCATCTACAGTGAGTGTCTGCTGGACGGGGCACGGAGCACCCCGCCTAAGATCACTCACATCACACACCTGGGAATGGCGTCCAGGCCTCCTCCGATCCCCAAATCCCAAAGGCTTTCTCGTTAACTTGCCCAGCCCTGCAACACGTTGGGGTGACATTCTGCAGAGAATTGGCCTCCGAATCTGGCTGTTTTGCTGAAAAAACATAATCTGCCCTTTCATTAAGCTTTCCAGTGCACAGGGAGCTCCCAAGCCTTTCTGTGCTGCTCGCCCATGCAGGCTGCAGTTAAGGGCAAGATTTGCTACTGGATATCAGTACTTGCCACTCTCCTTGGCTAATGTTTCCATGCTGGAGAGTCTTCAATTTACAATGAGGTGGATGAAATAAAAATGAAAGCTAATATTTATTGAGAGCCTGCTCTGTGCCAGGTATGGGCTGAGCACATTACAGGCATGATTGGGTTTTATTATCGCAACCCTATGAGGTGGGTACTATTGTCACCCTTGTTTGACAGGCGAGGACACAGGCACACATGGCAAAGAAGACATAACCCTCTTTGGAACCCCTGTAAGTGGCCACCTGCATGTCCTTACATTGCGCAGGACAAAGAGGGCTGCTTTCTTCCCTCAAAGAGCATCTAAGCTGGTGGAAGGTAAAAGGGCACACCTACGGCACTCCAAATGTGACCAGGCACAATGACACTGGGACCTAACCTGAGTGCATGCAAATTTTTTTTTTTTTTAAATACAGAGTTTCGCTCTTGTTGCCCAGACTGGAATGCAGTGGTCTGATCTCCACTCACAGCAACCTCCGACTCCTCGGTTCAAGCGATTCTCCTGCCTCAGACTCCCAAGTAACTGGGATTACAGGAGCCCACCACCGCGCCCAGCTAATTTTGTATTTTTAGTAGAGATAGGGTTTCTCCATGTTGGTCAGGCTGGACTCAAACGCCCGACCTGAGGTGATCGGCCCGCCTTGGCCTCCCAAAGTGCATGCTAATTTTTAGAGCAGTGTTCATGTTTGTTGCGGTGACTCCCTTGTAAGCACTTTACCGCTGTGCTATCTTTCTGGTTCAGCGGAAGCTTTCAAAAGGGGTCCCACCCAGAGCCCAAGGATGGCAATGGGTTCAGATCCAGTTCCCCGCACTGGCCACACTGGCTGTCCTATCTCCCCCCGAAATGATGTGTCAGGAGTGCTCACGTGGCCGCCTTGCTGCTGGCGCGACTGACTTTGACGCAAGTGCTGGCCTGCCTCTTCGCTGCCTGCGGGTCCCTCTGTCTATGCTCACTTCCTCTCCTGAGCCCCTTCTGGGCGCCCCAGCACCTGGGCAGGGAGGAGCAGTATCTTTCGAGTAACAGCTGCTCCGGGACTGGCTGTTGTAACTTTGTGGTGTCCCCTTATTTTCACAACAGCTCAGGATGAGATGGAGGATTGGAGCTCAGAGAGGGATGTTCATTTCCCTGAGCTGGCACAGCTCGTATGTAAGTGATCAGGAATCAAACTCCAGATCTACCAACTCCTAACCCTCCTCACTCCAGGCTGAATTAACAGCTTTCTCTACTGGGAGAGAAACAGCTTTCTCTTCCAGTAGAGAAAGGAATAAATGCTAATTTATTCCTAGAACTGACAAAAGATTCATTACATTATATTATATTTATTATATTGCATGTATTATAGTACATTATATTATATTACTTTACAATATATTATGTTATGTTACATTACCTTATAGTTAGATGTGTACTTATGTTACATTATAGTTAGCTGTGTACTTATCTATTTTTCTTAGGGACTGTGAGCACTTATAGGATATGAGTTGAGTCTAACTTCTCTTTGAATCCCAGTGCCTAGCACATCTACTGACATAGAGCAGATGCTAAAAATATTTTTTATTAAAAAAAGTGTACCCAATCAATAGCTGTGCATTGAGCTACTTGGTATAATATATACATGGCAGAGGAGATGGCTGTATTTTCTGTGTGTCCGACATGTAGGACCCAAGGAAATAAGGATATTTTTGGAAAGCCTGAGAGCATTTCAGAATTAAGAGGAAAAAGCAAATTCACCTCTTCTGAAAGTGTTGCCATAGTAACTCAGCACAACGCAGGGGGAGAAAACGCTGTCTCATCAGAGTACATCATCTCAGATTAGCAATAATGGAGGAAGCACTTGCCCTGGGGGGACAGAAAGGCTCAGATGGTGTGGTCCAGGGCCCTGGGAACCTTGTCCTCCATATGCATCCCATGGTTCATGGTAAGAACTCAGGGGACTGGGACAAGCCCCAGAGCCACAGCTTGCATTCAGAGGAGGCTGGCTAAGAACCTTAAGAAGCAGCAGCCAAGGCCAGTTTGAGATGCCTCACCTCCCTGGCTGTACCTGAGGAGCTCCTCCACCTGGCTGTGGCTTCCTGAGGTGGGGATGGGGGGAGGAGTCTGTGCCTCTGTTTGTTCAGCTATGAGAAGTTCAGGCCACTCTCACTGGATCTCAGCAGTCAAGCAAAGCAAGAGGATGGGGAGTTTAAAAATTTTCCCTTAGGGAATAGCTGGCAAAGATTGCTATAAATTAGTATTTATTCTACCCCAATTAACTCGATAGCATCTTTCAAGTGATTCAGCAGTGTCATTGGAACCAAATGGATGTCCCCTGTGTGGGCCAGCAGCCTCCTAATCAGATTAAATTCCTTTCCGCTGTGGAGAATAAAGTATCAGGGCCTTAGGAGGATGGGTGGGGAATTTGTTTGTTCCATTGTTATCTCGTTCATTGGCTAAACAGACATTTTACTGGGCACCTACGACATGCCAGGGAGTCAGGTTGGAAGCCAGAGGTACCAAGAGAAAAACTACGTAATCCCTATTTTGGAGGAAGAGAGAGAGAACGGGAAAGTGGTGGTGGGTGATGAAGGCTGAGAAGAGAAGACAAAAGGAATGGAAGTGAAATTGAGCATCATTCTCCATCAGTGAGCACGTGTATCCTGGAGTGAAGCGAGGGCTGAGGCAATGGCAAGTCCAGCGTGTTTACCTCCCTGAGTGGATCCTTTTGGTTTATTTTTAAACATCTTCTCCTCTATATGGCAAAATTGTCTTCAGTCGTAATCACAGCATGAAACAACAGCAACAAAAGGCCAGATTCTCCACTGGAGGTGCACATCGGAATCTCCAGGAGAACATTCTAAAATGCTGCAGTCTCCTCCAACCAATGTAGCTCTCAGGGGAACGCACTGCACCCTCCTCCCCAGGGGCACCTGTATGAGCAGAAGAGGAAGGCACAGAGGTGGCCATCCTGTGCCAACACAATCCGACTCAGGACTCTGCAGCCTCACAGTTATTTCAGTACACCCAGCTGGGTCAGAAGCCAGAGAAAACTCCCCCCACCACTACACACGATGTTCAGGAAGTCACGTCAAAACCCCCGACCTGTGTACGGGAGGAAGAGTGCACACTGGGTTAGGAAGAAAACAGGGCCAGAAAAGCTAAGGGAGGTGGCACCATGTGTGTGCACAATCCCTGCCAACCAGCAAGCCTGTTCAACAGAGCTGGCCTGAACAGAATCCCAGCATGGAAAATGCAAAATGCCAGGAAAGCAAATTAAGACTAGGATGTGACTTTTTTCTTTTTTAATTTTTTTAAATTTGATTTTTCCATAAGTTATTGGGGTACAGGTGGTTTATGGTTACATGGGTAAGTTCTTTAGTGGTGATTTGTGAGATTCTGGTGCACTCATCACCTGAGTCGTATACACTGCACCACATTTGTAGTCTTTTATGCCCCCTTCTACTCTTCCCCCAAGTCCCCAAAGTCCGTTGTATCATTCTTATGCCTTTGCACCCTCATGGCTTAGCTCCCACATATCAGTGAGAACATAGGATGTTTGGTTTTCCATTCCTGAGTTACTTCATTTAGAATAGTAGTCTCCAGTCTCATCCAGGTCATTGCAAATGCTATTAATTCATACCTTTTTATGGCTTCCTAGTATTCCATCTCATATATATATATACATACCATAGTTTCTTTATCCACTTGATAATTGGTGGGCCTTTGGGTCGGTTCCATGATTTTGCAATTGCAAATTGTGCTGCTATAAACATGTGTGTGCAAGTATCTTTTCCTCATATGACTTCTTTTCCTCTGGGTAGTTACCCAGTAGAGGGATTGCTGGATCAAATGGTAGTTCTACTTTTATTTCTTTAAGGAATCTCCACACTGTTTTCCAGAGCGGCTGTACTAGTTCACATTCCCATCAGCAGTGTAGAAGTGGTCCCTGTTCACCGTGTCCATGCCAACATCTACTATTTTTGATTTTTTGATTATGGCCATTCTTGCGGGAATAAGGTGGTATCGCATTGTGGTTGTGATTTGCATTTCCCTGATCATTAGTGATGTTGAGCATTTTTTCATATGTTTGTTGGTCATTTGTATGTCTTCTTTTGAGAACTGTCTATTCATGTCCTTAGCTCACTTTTTGACGGGATTGTTTTTTTCTTACTGATTTGTTTGAGTTCGTTGTAGATTCTGGGTATTAGTCCTTTGTCAGATGTGTAGATTGTGAAGATTTTCTTCCCCTTTGAGGGTTGTCCGTTTACTCTGCTGACGGTTCCTTTTGCCGTGCAAAAGCTCATTAGTTTAATTAGGTCCCAGCTATTTATCTTCATTTTTACTGCATTTGCTTTTCGGTTCTTGGTCATGAAATCCTTGCCTAAGCCAATGTAGGGACGTGACTTTTGTTGTTCCTCAAAAGGACACCACATGGCTGGGCGTGGTGGCTCACCCCTGTAATCCCAGCATTTTGGAAGGCTGAGGCAGGTGGATCACCTGAGGTCAGGAGTTCAAGACCAACCTGGCCAACATGGTGAAAACCTGTCTTTATTAAAAATACATAAATTAGCCAAGAGTAGTGGTGTTTGCCTGTAGTCTCAACTACTAGGGAGGCTGAGGCAGGAGAATCACTTGAACCCAGGAGGCAGACGTAACAGTGAGTCAAAATTGTACCACTGCACTCCAGCCTGGGTGACAGAAGAGACACCGTCTCAAAAAAACAAAACAAACAAACAAACAAACAAAAAGGATGCCGATGCCACAGTCCTGTTCCTTGGGTGGACAGCACTTTTCGAGAAGTCAGTTCTTATAAGGAACCTCCTTCCTATTCACCCGCTGTTTCTGAGGGGACGGCAGCTTGGACAGGAGCAAGGAGGCCTGAGACTCACCCCAGCTGCAAGTCAATGGCTGCTTCACAGCTCCCTGGCCTCTGCTTACCCAGCTTTCAAACAGACATGATGATCCCTGCCTCATCCACCTCCCAAACTCTTTAAAAGCATCAGATGAAAATAAACATTTTCTGTGATAAAGGTACTGATACCCACTCTTTTTGTGACTCTGGGCAGAAAGGGTCTGTGGTATCTCTTTGATCCTCAGTGTTTTGCACATAGCAGGCACTCAATAAATACTCAGTGGCTTGTTTGGGCAACATCAAGTCTATATTATGCTCCATAAGTAACCTGTCTGTTGGAGAGAAAATCATCTCAGAAACAAGATTGGATTCGTCCTGAGAGTATGTAAGGGCACTCCGAAGGCCGAGAAAGAATGTACCTGGCAGCCCAGGAGAGAAGACAGCACTTTAATCCACTGTTGAAAAACCTGAGTCCAGTTGCCGAAATGTTTGGCAAAGGGATCTGGGTCACTCTCTAGGGGTTCTGATACGGACGCAGCTCAGAGTGGTGGAATTGAGGGGGTTGTAAGCGTTAGCATCCGTGAGAAGGGAGCTAGACAGGAGGACTTTTTCTTAAGAGGCAGAAAATGCCTCCTTTCCAATTGAAACAGACAGTGCTGGTGTTTCAAATTATTCACATAAAGACACATGTGGAGGGCTGTGATCCCCATGTCAGCTTTTGCAAAAGGCAGGGGAGATATAAAGTAGATTAATGAAAGGAAAACACGAAGATCCATTGGTCCTTTTTGCTTTCTTTCTTGCTTAATGGGGAACATTTAGAGCTGGTGATGCTCATCTCATGGTTGAGGGGGAAAGAGGACTGGGGGTTCAGGCCAGGGTGCAAAGTCAGGCTCTGTCTCCAACTGGTAATATAGCCACACATCCACTCCTTCACTCCAAGCCCATTTCACTCCAGTGGGCAGACTGTGGAAGGTTCAGAGATGACATATGTACATAGCAGGGACACAATCCATGGAGCGACTTGCTGGAGAAAAGCCATGAGCAGATAAGAAAAGCTGCCTGCAAGGGCTTTTGATTTCAACCTGTACCAAAGGACCAGACCAGCTGGATACAGGGTTTATCCTCAGGAAGTTTGATTAACTCCTCGTTAAGGGGGAATGTGGTGACTTAGATAGAGACAAAGTATTAGAATAATGGTTCTGTTGAGCATTTGTAAGAAAGTTGTGGAATTATGCTGAGATGTTTATTTATTTATTTATTTATCGATTTATTTATTTTTACAAAGAGGGTCTTACTCTACCACCCAGGCTGTATGCAGTTGTGTGATCTTGGCTCACTGTAGCCTCGAAATCCTGGGCTCGAGCAATCCTCCCGCCTCAGCCTCTCAAGTAGCTGACACTACAGGCATGCACCACCACACCCAGCTAACTTTATTTTTTGTAGAGACCAGCCCTGGCTGGTCTCCGACTCCTGGCCTCAAGCCATCCTCCTGCCTCAGCTTCTCAAAGTGTTGAGATTACAGGTGTGAGCCACTGCGCCCACCCTGAGATGTTTATTTCTTTAAATATTGCCCACCCAAAAGCACATGATGGCTAATTAGTGCTACTTAAAAGAAAACACAGTAAGTTAAATCCACACACAATCAGAACCCCCGTGAATCATATCTGCCACTACAGACGTTCATCACACACAGCTCTAGCTCTGGCAGTGGGCTCTCCAGGCAGCCACGTTTGCTGTTTGTCATACACACAGGTAGCTCCTTAAATGAACCTATGAACTAAAATGAGGGGTGTGACTACACATGCCCAATGGCAACAGATAACACCAACCCCAGCTACTCCAACAGGGAGAAGGTGCAGGAACAAAGAGCTGGGCCGTCCGCACCCCTGTCTAACTTGGCTACCATGGAGCTGTGTGACTGTGGACTAATCCCTCACCCTCTCTGGGCCTTATCGTTCTTATCTCTAAATGTGGGTAATGAAAATATTTCCCTCCTTGAGGTGCTGTGAAGGCTTCTTGAACTGACAGAAGAAAAGCCCTGAGAATGAGACCCAGTGCATGGTTCTAGGCACAGAGCCTAGCACCAGGGAAATGGTAATTTAATAAGCTGCCGTTGTGTTTAGTTTTGGTAGCACTAGTAGTAGGTGATGGTCGTGGCACTGTCTTTGTTTTTACTATTTTAAGATGGTGCATGTTCTGGTAAGAAATTTTTCAAACTTGAGAATTATGAGCTTACTGTTTCAGTTCCTATTCAAAGGTCTACAGCAAATACACAATGGGCTATGGAAATGCGCAGGGATGTGTCTCGGGGCCTAGGGAACCCTTTACCCAGACCCTTCCCATCTCAGCTCTTTGGAAGTCTGGCATGAGAGATGTGGGACTTATTCCTCTTTAGACAGATGTGTTTGCTGGATTTGCTGATGCTGGGCTGCGTCCCTGGCACTGGGCACGGGTGGGAGGGAAGAGGCCTCTGGCCAAAGCATAGAGGTGAAGTTCCTGCCTCTTTCAGGCACGCAGCGTGGGAATTGGGGTGGCTAAGGAGGAAATCAAGTGAATGGGTGAGGCAAGGGAGGAAGACAGAGTAAGGAGGGACATTGCTCTGTCAGGAAGCTGAGCCCTGAGTCCCCAGATGGCAGCACAAGAATGAGGGTGCAGAGGATAAAAAAAAAATCTGCTGAAGAAACTCAACATTGTGTTTAGCCACTCAAGCAACAAACATGCACGGCGCTGGAACTCTCTACATGTCACAAAGCACATCGCAGCTCCCTTGGCTGGTCAGTGCTCGCTGTGACAATAGAATGGCTGTCATTCCACTTTTACTGTTGCAGAGACGGTGGTTGTAGGGGGTCACCTTTGCAAAGATCCCACAGCCAGTGTGGGGGCCAGCAGAGACCTGGGCCTGTGACACCAATCCCACCTCCTTCATCTTCTGTGCAGAATCGACTTCATACCAGCCCTATGTCCTGTGCTAGGGGGAGCCACACAAGAACCGGCCAATCATCTCCACAAATGACAACCTAGCGGATAGGGAGGGAGAAGTCCCCGGGAATGCTACAGAAGAGCACTGGCCACTCAGAAGGTCAGCATCTTAGCGTGTGGGATCCAGGCACCTGGTTTTGTGGGAAGGGGATTCTGAATCCAGCATTGAAGGAGGGGAGGGGGGCATCCCAGGAACAAGGCACGGAAAATTTGGCACACCACTATGGAGAGCTACATGTGTCTCAGCCTGGCTGGTGTGGGCACCAGGAAGACGCATTTCGGGCCCAGGCCTAGAGATGGGGTCTGTTCATGGGAACAAGGGTTGGACCAAGGCCTTGGCACTGTATCCCATGGATGGAGGAAGCCACAGAAGACCCTCAGCAGGAGGAAGCTCCCTCTGGCAAGGGTGAAGAAAGGAAACAGATCAGGAAGCAACTGGAGACACCCCCTAGGTGAGAAGCACCTGCAGTGGTCCAGGGAGGAGGAGAGGCGGGGCCGAGGGCTGCAGCAGTGGCATGGCGATTTGGACGGATGTTACTGGGTCAAGAAATACCCAGCCCATCTAGGACCCCCTCAGCAGAGACTGCTGCCAGGTTAAAGAATATCCTACGAGCTATGCTGCCGTGTGACAGGTGAGCACAGCACAGTGACTGACAGCAAGGATGCCCAAACATGACCTGCAAATCCCCCTCTGCCACTTCCTCCCTGTGTGGCTTGGTGCCATAACCCTGGAGCCTCAGTTTTCTCATCTATAGAATGGGAATGATGAGAAGTGCTGAGAGCAGAGCCTGGCCTTTCATGAGTGCTCAATACATGTCAAGCTGTGTCATTACTATCTGTTATATTTACAAAGCTATTTGCACAAATTACCCCCTCCAACGTTCAAAATAAACCCATGGAGCAGGTTTTTTGTTTTGTTTTGTTTTCTGAGTGTCTCATTCTGTCACCTAGGCTGGAGTGCAGTGCTGCAATCATGGCTCCCTGTAGCTTCGACCTCCTGGGCTCAAGCCATCCTTCCTCTTCAGCCTCCTGAGTAGCTGGGACTATAGGTGTGCACTTGGCTAGGCTAATTTTTTAACACCACGCCTGGCTAACTTTTTTGTAGTTTTTGTAGAGACAGAATCTCACTCCGTTGTCCAGGCTGATCTTGAACTCCTGACCTCAAGCAATCTGCCCGCTTCAGCCTCCCAAAGTGCTGGGATTATAGGTGTGAGCCACTGCGCCCAGCCTGGGGAATGTAATCTTGAGCCCCTCTTCAAATATGCAAACAGGCTCAGTCATGACTTTCTGGGGACATGCAATCAGGCTCACTGGGGAATTGAAGCCCCTTGGGCAACCTGTGGCTACCCTGCACAGAAGATAGCCCCCAGCTGTTCCCAGCCCTGCCAGTGGCAGCCCTACTGCCACAATGCTTCGGGAGGCACCTGAGTGGGCTGGGCCAGGTAAGGGAATCTGTGGAGGCCCATCCTTCTCATTCCCTGTTTGAGATGCATCCTGTCTGATACATGAGCCCAGGTGGCTGCTGCTTTCTGCTTGAGGGCACAGACTCGTGGATACATTCTCCGACATCACTTTTAATCTCCCCAACATGCCTCAGTGTCTGGCTGTGTGGGAAAAGCCACAATAGTAACTTCAACTAAAAACTGTTCTCATGCATCTTGCTTTGCTTGAAATGTTCTCAGCACGGGTGAGGGATTGGAGTCTTTCAAGATGTCTCCAGCAAGAAGGTAGATGATTAAAACCTGCCCCGGGAGGCCTGAGATGGTGCATAAGTATAAATAAGCCAATGTTCACAAGATTCTTAAAAGAAGGGGAAGGTGAGTTGAGAGTGGAAGTCAGGGAAGAGGGGAGGTAGAAATGGTGTCATTAAGGATCTTTATTCCGGTGGAATAAAATAGCACTGGGTCACAGAGGCAGTTATTTCCAGGAGCCACAAGTTGTGTTTGTAAGTAAGTCGGACATAGACAGAGGTGTAGAGTGACCGAGTGAGGAGGATCTGCCCCATGAAGTGTGGGCAAGGAGGAGAGTGGAGACCCTGAGCTGAGGGAGTGCGCCATGAGACGCAGCACATGGGAGCCAGGTGGCTGGTTCAAATCTGCACCTCAGTTGCTTCACCTGAAAATTGGGCTTAATTGTAATCTCGACTTCAGAGCATGGTGGCGAGGCTTAGCTGTGCTGCTCCGTGTAACACAGAGAGCCTGGCACACAGCAAGGCAGGCGTTAGCATGGTCGGTACGGTCAGTTCTGGTTATGGTGACTCAAGCGACCAATGGCACCTGAAGGTTAGCTTCTCCAACCTTCATGATAGGAACCAAGAGAAGGAAAAAGCTTCAGTGCCTTCACATTGTTCTCCACAAAGGATTCAGGGGTGGAGGCGAGCTTCCTTCCAGATAGACTACAGGAGGCCTGCAGGATCCTCTCCCAGGATGTCTGCTAGCACCATGTGATTTTCCTGACCAAAAGTATAAAAAATGGACTCCACTTCCAAGGGCCGATAGACATCATTCATCAGCAGGAGGCCAAACAGATTCCCCTTTTGCAGAAGACATCACTCCTGCAATGTTGGGCAGAAAGGAGTCTGCTGCTGGGCCCTCAAGGGAACCTCAGAAGGGAGGGATGCCCTGATGGCGAGCTGCTTGGAGTTGCAGGGGCAGAGGAGAGGCATGGCCCCTCCCCAGGGGAGCAAGCTTCCTGTCCTCCAATGCCCCTCTCAGTTCTTTCAGCCTCCTGTGGGGTCCTCACCTCCACCTCTGGCACCAGCCCATCTGAGTCGTGGGACACCTGTCTTCAGCCACAATCCACTCTGCCCAGAAAGGCTGCAGAGACAGCCAGGCTGGAAGGGGTTGTGACAGAGAACCACACTCTCTGGGGTTCAGATCTGCCTCCATCTCACCCCAACACTCTACAATCCGTCAGCTGTGACTCAGACCTAGCCTTGGGCTCAGATCTAGCCTTGACCCCAGCTTAGCCTCTTCTCACCTGGATGACTTTAGGCAAGGCCCCAAAGCTCTCTGAGCCTCAGAATCCTCTTCTCTAAAATGGGCATGCTGAATGTGTTGCCTTCATAGGCTGCCCGTGCAGCACAGAACCTGGCTGTTAGCAGGTGCTCAAGATTCACCTACACCATCTGTCCTCTTCTTCCACCAGAGGGTGGGGCTCCTGCCTCACGGGTCTTCGTGCCTAGGAATGATGTTCTGTATGCAATGTGTGCTCTCACGCTGTTGGTAAGGATGACAAAGACGATGAAGGCTGGCAATCACTTCTTTCTGGCTTTCCACATTCCTCAACACAGCCTGCCTGCAAGGCTGGCCCTGCCTGATTGATTGATTATTGGGATATGCAGCAGGGCCCAGATGGAACCTCCTCAGGGAGAGAAGAAGGATTGGCAGGAGGTCAGAGAGAAAGCAGGAGATGCAGGAAGGGCTGCTAGGACTCGGTGCAGAGTGACGGGGGTGCAGGGTGCCTGGGAGAGCACATTAGTCACTCCCCCTCAGGTGTCCCTCAAAGCTGCTGGAAATCAAGTCTTAATTCATTTCTAATCAGCTTCCAGAGCTTCATGCTGAGGATATGGATGCGGGGTCTTCACGAGGGCTGGAGGAAATAAGCAATATTCCACCTCTTGGCTAAATGGTAGGCTGGCAAACTGCATGGGCCTCAGGCTGGAGCAATCTGCTTCCACCATTTCCCTTCACTTTCATCCTTCTGGGGAACCAGACTTCCTAGGGCCCAGGTATTTGGAATGGAGGCCTAAATAACCCATCCCTGTTCACTGAACTACCCAATTCTGGCTCCTGGTATGCAGACCCCACACCTGAATTACAGACTGGCTCCCTCAATGTCTCATGGAACATCCTGTCACAGGATACCCAGAAGAACTCCAAGTGGCAATGGCAGGATGGAAAGGAGTTAGGCTGGTCCATACATGATTTGTTTTTCTCACTGTCGTTCCCCATGCTCACTTGACCTGTAGAGTATGTATGTATGTTACTCACATTCTGTGGCATTTGGGAGACAGGGAGAAAGAGAAGTGCTGGCTGGACCAGGGTCCGTAGCTGGGAGGTAGGGGTGATGGTCTAGATTTAGATTCAAGTGTTAACATTCCTTTTCCCACAATTGGAGAAAAGGAAGAAGGGTGGAAATATAGCTGTTAAAAACACAGGCTTAAGAAAATTCCACTTCCAGTCAAAATGGAGTAATAGGGACTAGATTTACTCTCCCAACTGAAACAACTGAAAACCAGATAAAATACTTGAAAATGATTTTCAAGACACTGTACATCAGACAATGAAGGACAGTGACCCTTGAGAGATGGGAAATTAGCAAGGCGAGCTCCAGGTTACTGCCAGTGGAAAGTTTCCAGGCCATGGAGCAGGAAACTCAGGCAGGGCTCAATGGACTCCCTGAGTTGAAGAATGGAAATGAGTCTGGGGAGAGTGAGGCAGCTGGAGACCACAGGGCAGAGTACAGAGAGAAGACAGCTGCCCAGAGAGAGAACCCTGGGCTTTGAGAGAGGGACCACTCAAACATTCAACAGTGCATGTTTGTGCAGAAGCTGCCTGAGGCAGGGAAAGAATCACCCAAAGAATTGCAGGAACAGTGCCTGGCACCCATACAGGGCCAAAAATAGTGCCTGTTTCCCTCAGCCATTTTGAAAATCTCATCATTTATGGGGCACTGAGTAGGTAGAATACTCAGAACAGCATTGCCTTAGTGATGGGGAATAATTACTCTTAGATTAAATATGGCTTGATCCTGCCTAACAAATCTTAAAAACAGTACTTACAAAAATCAAACTGCTCTCAAGCATCTGAACCGCATCCCAGAACAAAGCACAAGAATATTTATGGGAATATAAAAATATCTAGCATACACCACAGTAAAATTCACAATGTTTGGCATCCAACCAAGAATCATCAGGCATGTAAAGCAGCAGGAAAATATGAACCATATGTGGAGAAAAGGCAATCAATCAAAAGCAATCCAGAATTGACATATTCATAATTAATAAGTGAGGACATTAAAACAGTTGTTATAACCATATTCCATATGTTCAAAAAGCTACAGGAAACAATGAACATCTTAAGAAGAGAATGGAAGAGATACGTTTTACGTAAAAGATCTAAATTAGCTTCTAGAGATGAAAACTATAACATCTAGTATCAAAAGTACACTGGGTGGTGCTATTATTAATAGCAGATTGGATATTCAGAAGAAAACCTTGTTAACTTGAAGGCATATCAATAACAACTATCCAAATAAAACACAAACAGAAACAAAGACCAAAAAAAAGAGAAGAGAGCATCAGTGAGCAGTGAGACAACTTCAGGTGACCTAATATATGTGTATTAGTGGCAAAAGAAGAGGAGAGAGAAGACAGAACTATAAATATATATATATATACACACACACGTATACATATATATATCCATATGTATATCCATATATATACATGAAGGACAGTGACCCTTGAGAGATGGGAAATTAGCAAGGTGAGCCATACAGGTGCTCCAGTTTACTGCTTGTGGAAAGTTTCCAGGCCATGGAGCAGGAAACTCAGTCAGGGCTCAATGGACTCCCTGAGTTGATGGAGATATATATATATATCTCCATATATAGACGTATGTGTGTATATATATCTCCAAAGAAATAATAGCAGAAAAATTCCAAAAGTGATGCAAACTATAAATCCACAAGTGCAAGAAACTCTCCAAACTCCAAGCACAAGAAACATGAAGAAAATGACACTAAAGTACATCACAATCAAATTGCCCAAAAAAAATGATAAGGAAAAAAAACTTAGATGCAGCCAGATGTCAAAAAGATGCATTACGTTCAGAGAAACAAAATAAGGATGGCAGCAGATTTTGCACTAAAAATAATGTAAACTAGAAGATGATGGAACAATATCTTTAAACAAACTGTCAACTTAGAATTCTATACCCAGGAAAAAACAAACAAACAAGCAAACTTTAAAAAAACAAAGCCCTTTCCCCCCACACACATACAAAAGATATAAGAATGAATTCATCAGCACTTCTGCATTACTAAAAAAGTCTTTCAGGCAGAAGGGAAATGATACCATATAGAAACATGGATCTGCACAAAGGAAGGAAGGGCACTGGCTATAATAACAACATGGGAAAATAAATGAAAATTTTTCTTACTATTTAAACCATTTAAGAGAAAACTGACTTTCAACAAATAATAACAATGTAGTTTGAGGTTTATAACATATGTACAAGTAAAATGTATAACAACAGTAGCACAAAAACTAAGAAGGGAGAAATAGAGTTTTACTGTTTTAAAGTTCTTTCTGTATGTACACTTGCAGATCCAATCTGACAATCTCTGCTTTTTTAATTGGAGTGTTTAAACTGTTTACGTTTAATGTGATTATTAATATGGTTGGGTTTAAATCTATTATTTACTGTATTTGTTTTCTATTTTTTCATCTGTTCTTTCCTTTGTTTTTCTTCTTTTTCTGCCTTCTTTTAATAGGTTATAATAAGTTAAAGATCTATCCTATAAATACAAAAGCAACCATAAATTAACAAAACAAAGAGTTGTGTTTAATAAGCCAACAGAGGAGATAACATGGAAACATTTAAATTTCCCAACCCAAAAGAAGGCAGAAAAAGAAGAAAAACAGAGCAAAGGAAGGATGAAAAAACAGAAAATAAATACAATAAATGGTAGATTTAAACCCAACCATATCAGTAATCACATTAAATGTAAAAAGTTTTGGCCAGGAGCGGTGGGTCATGCCTGTAATCCCAGCACTTTGGGAGGCCAAGGAGGACGGATCACAAGGTCAGGAGATCGAGACCATCCTGGAACCTGGGAGGCGGGGCTTGCAGTGAGCTGAGATCATGCCACTGCACTCCAGCCTGGGTGACAGAGTGAGACTCTGTCCCAACAAAATAAATAAAATAAAATAAAATAAAATAAAATAAAATAAAATAAAATAAAAGTTTCGACACTCCAATTAAAAAGCAGAGATTGTTAGATTGGATTTTAAAATAGGCTCTTAAAAATTTATGTCCACAGAAAAACCTGGACAGAGATGTTTATGGCAGCTTTATTAATACTTGCCAAAACTTCAGGCGATCTGCCTGCCTTGGCCTCCCAAAGTGCTGGGATTATAGGAGTGAGCCACCACGCCCAGCCCAACATGGCGAAACCCTGTCTCTACCATAAATACAAAAAATTATCTGGATGTAGTGGTGGGCACCTGAAATCCCAGCTACTTGGGAGGCTGAGGCAGGAGAATTGCTTGAACCCAGGAGGTGGAGGTTGCATTGAGCTGAGATCATACCACTGTACTCCAGCCCAGATGACAGAATGAGACTCCATCTCAAAGAGCAAAGCAAAAACTTGGAAGCAACCAAGATGTTCTTCAATAGATGAATGGATAAACAAACTGTGGTACATCCAGACAATGGAATATTATTCAGCACTAAAATGGAAAAAGCAGGCTGGGCACAGTGGCTCCCACCTGTAATCCCAGCACTTTGGGAGGCCAAGGCAGGCAGACCACCTGAGGTCAGGAGTTTGAGACCAGCCTGGCCAACATGGTGAAACCCCATCTCCAGTAAAAACACAAAAATTACCTGGGCATGGTGGCATGCACCTGTAATCCCAGCTACTCGGGAGGCTGAGGCAGGTGAATCACTTGAACTCGGGGAGCAGAGACTGCAATGAGCTGAGATCATGCCACTGCACTCCAGTCAGGGCAACAGAGTGAAACTGCGTCTCAAAAATATAAAAAATAAATAAAAATAAAAAATAAAATAGAAAAAGCTATCAAGCCTTAAGTGCATATTACTAAGTGAAAGCAGCCAATCTGAAAAGCTACATACTGAATGATTCCAACTATGATACCCTGGAAAAGGGAAAACTGTGAAGACAGTAGAAAGACCAGTGATTGCTAGGGGTTGAGGGGAGGAAGAGGTGAATACATGCAGTCCAGAGGACTCTTAGGCCAGTGAAAATACTGTCTATAATGTGGATCCACGTCATTATACATTTGTCCAAGCCCACGGAATGTACAACACCAAGAGAGAACCCTAATGACCCTAATGTAAACTATGGACTTTGGAGTGTTTTGTTTTTGTTTTTCTTTTTGTTTTTTGAGATGGAGTCTCACTCTGTCGCCCAGGTTGGAGTGCAATGGCACAATCTCAGCTCACTGCAACCTCCACCTTCCGGGTTCAAGCAATTCTCCTGCCTCAACCTCCCAAGTAGCTGGGATTACAGGTGCCCACCACCACGCTCAGTTAATTTTTGTATTTTTAGTAGAGACAGGGTTTCATCATGTTGGTCAGGCTGGTCTTGAACTCCTGACATCAAGTGATCCTCCTGCCTCGGCCTCCCAAAGTGCTGGGATTACAGGCATGAGCCACCACGCCCAGCGACTATGGAGGATTCTGATGTGTCAATGTAGGTTCATCAGTTGTGGCAAATGCACAGCTCCAGTGGGGATACTGATGGTGGAAAAGGCTGTGCATAAACAGGGGCAGAGGGGCATCTGAGAAATCTCTATGCCCTCCTCTCGATTTTTCTGTGAACCTAAAACGTCTTTTTAAAAAAGTTCTTAAAAATAATAGGCTGACGTGATGCAGAGACCTTTGTTTGATCCTCAGCTGTGTGCCCTCCAAGCCTCAGTTTCCTCACCTATAAAATGGATCTGAATGTGCCTATTCCACGGGGCCACTGCAAGGATTCAGTGAGATTCTGTGTATTGCTCAGCACAGGGTTTGTCTGGTACCTCAAAGGCATCTGTTGAATGGTAGCTGTGATGGGAAAGGTACAGGGACGTCTTGGGGGGACACAGTGAGGAGGGAGTGAACACAGATGGGTCTCCATCACCTCAGTGTAGAAAGAGCTGGGGTACAGGACCTCAGCAGAACATAGCACACAGCAAGTGCTCCCTAAACACTCAAGCGTTTCATTGGAGACTTGCCATCCACTCGCATATGTCCCAGTTCTCTTAGCTTTGTGAGATTCCATTGTTCAAGTCAAATGTCTGAAATCTTAAAACACTAGAAAATTAGTCTACAAAAATCACTGGAATGTTTACTTCTTGAACTGCTCATTACACCTCTGCATAAAATGTAGCCTTGTACTCTCTCCTGAAGCAGGTCTAATTGGAAGGATAAAATATTTAAATCTTTGCAATGGAAACCTGAAGTACAACAAGACAAACCCTAAGATAACAGACAATTTGTATTTTAATGATAATTCTTGCTTGAAGGAAAAGAAGCACTCATTGGCTGAAGAAAATATTCTCCAAGAAGCAGACTGCCAGATTCCCTGGAATTCTATTTTTCTGGACAGTGATATGTTCCTCTGGGGATGGACAATTTCTGCTAGTCTCTTGCGGAATTCTATTTTTCTGGACAGTAATATGTTCCTCTGGGGATGGACAATCTCTGCTAGTCTCTTGCGTATCTGTCAGAATGAGGCCCTTCCCCGTAGCTAAGAGAGTTTCAGGAGATAAAAAAATCACCTCTCCAATACGAAGAGATGTCTTTTGTGTCTTTTTCCTCCTGAAAAATGATTGAAATGCAAATTAACTGAGTCTCTCAAGGTCCTGGGGGCAAAGAGAAGGGGAATTAGCAGGGGATATGCCAGCATCTCAGCTGTGATTAGATACACGTGTGGTGTCTCCCAGAAGGACAGGCCCAGTGTTAATATGATGTAAATATGTAGGTGAGACTGAATCCTCCCACCTAGCAAGGGCCAGATTCCAAGAGACAGGCGGAAGAGACAGGTGGGGGAATTCCCAGCTCCTCAAGCACAGGAAGCCTACTTGGATCTCCCTAGTATGAATTTGAACCAAATAAAATGGTCATTTGATAGGTCAAAAATGGTCAGATGTCAGCAGTTTCACATGGTTCAGCCTAATAAGGTCATGGCCTACCTCCTTAGGAATAAGTGACTTTTCTACTGGGCCTGGCAGTGTTTTAAGGTTTTGCCAAGCTCTACACACCATTATTTAGTCTAGAGATAATACACTGGCAGCCCCGGGACGAAACCAGCCCACACGCCTGTTTCGTTTGGTCCAGGTAGTAGCCAGTCCCCAAGGACAATGACCATCCATTCTGTCCCTCTTTCCTAGACACACACGCTACATCAAAAGCTGGAATCCGACTCTCCTTCCTTTAAATCTGGGCTGGCCTGGAGACTTTCTTGACCAAAAGAATGTAGTGTTAATGACATTCTGGGACTTCCAGGCAGGTCTAGTAAGCCTGCAGCTTCTACCTAGAACTGCTGGAATACTCTTGGGGGAGCCAACACCATGCAAGAAGAGCAACAACCCTGGGACCTCCATACTGGGAGGAAGCCCAAGCCACCTGAAGAAGCCCTTGCAGGATGAAATCCCAAGAGGAGAGAGTGGTCAAGTTGCCTGGAGGCACCAGACAAGTTCGGGGGAAGCTACAGGCTAGAAGCCTAGACTCCAGCCCCTGCTGTTCCAGCTGATGCCACTGGGGCAAAAACAGGACTCTTGAAAGCTCCCAGGTGATTCTAATGGCAACAACATTTGAGAACCACTGGGTTGAAACCACTCACTACAGGGACGAGACAGTGCAAGACAAAAATAAGGTTGAGCTCTTACGCCCGAGGCATGCTTTCACAGGAGAGTTACACCGTAAGAACAAGCAAAGGAGTCCTCCTGTCTCTGTTGTCCATGCCAATCCCCCCGTAACACGTGGCTTAACCTGCAGAACGTTCCTGAAATGCTCGCTCCCTTCCCCCAGCACCATGCACTTCTTGGATGATGTGGGCTTCCCCTGGAGCAAGTGAGCGTCCCAACAGGCCCAAGTGGAAGCTAAGGCTTTTTAGGACTTAACCACAGAATGTCACCAATACTGCATTCTCTTCACCAAGAAAGCCACTACACTTTCTCTTCACCAAGGATAGTCCCAGATTTAAGGGGAGAAGAATCAGATTCCAGTTCTTGAAGTGGTGGGCAGCAAGCGTGTCCAGGAGGGAGAGAGGAAATGCACAGCAGCTGTCTTTGAACATGGGTGACCCCACCAATGACACAGGGATTTTGGACTCAGTCCTAAAAGACTGATTCTCCCCTTATCCCCAGTCCACTGGGCGCCCAGGTGACCCTGTCCTCTTGGCCACGCCTGGTCAAAGAGAAATGGATGCCCTTTTTCACTGTTTACATCCTCCAGACTCTCCAGAGACTCAGGGACTGTGTGGAGTGGGGCTGGGGTGTTTCCAGGGTGGGGGAGAGGGCAACCAGGAGCCTCCAGGGCTCAGAAGCAAGATGGGGCCCATGAGCACACCCTCAGTGCCTGCAGCCTCTGTTACGCTGTCACACAGCCACGTATACCGCACCAGGGAGGGTGCCTCTGCATAAGAGGATTTGCCAGATAACTGGTGTCTACTCTGTACACCCAAAGAGGATATCTATTTAATGCTTAGCTTCCGAGTGGAAAATCTTTCTAAAATGGCTTAGGTGTTCTGGGTCCTCTTCAGCCAAAAACAGGAATCACATTTAACAACATGGGTAAGAAGAAACGTGGGCTTGGAGTCACGTGGATCTGGCTTCACTGACTTAGTTAATCACATCAGTGTGCACGCCCAGCCCCAGGCATCCCTCCAGCTTCTCTCCTCCACAGGGGCTGAGGTTTTCCGAAGGAACTGCTCCAACTCTATGCCATTCCCCTGCTCAATAACTTGCAATGGCTCCTACTGCCTACCGATTAGATGCAAACTTCTCACCCCAGCAATCAGCACCTTCTATAATCTGGCCCTGGCCTCTCTCTCTCAGCCCTCCTGCACCCCTGTCTTCTAACTTTCTGAAGGACTCTATGAATATCTCCTGGGCTTACCTATCTTGATACCTCTCCACCTAGAACAGTCTTAAAGCCCAGGCCCACCAGGAGATATATGCCTATAGTTCTAATCCATCTACAGCCCCCATTCTCAAAGTCCTGATGATGACAGCTGTTCAGTGGCATTGGCATTTGACACTTTGAATTCACCGTCTTTTCCTGTTAATGTCTCTTCGTGAACATACATCTGGTCTTCATCCAATCCTCTAACAAATACTTGTGGACCTACTTTGTGCTGGGCACCTTCTTCAATCCAGCACTTTAGCCATTCCCCTCTTTGGGTCTTGACTGGGCCCATCCTTTCTCCAAGATTTGATAAGCATGCAGAAAGAAAATCTACGTTCCATTCAAGTTTGTCCCACAGGATCCCTGTCCCAGTGCCTGACACGGAGCTTATTACAAGGCAGGTACTAGACATTTGCTGAGCAAGTGGATGGATGCACCAACATTTCTCTGCAAACTGCTCCCTGCTGAGGGAAAGACTGCACAGGGAGACCGTGACTGTCACCCTCACCTGGTGGCCACAGGACACACCGGGGGCAGGGTCTGAGCACTTACTCCAGCGAAGCACTGTGAAGTGTTGCAAGTAGTGAAGTAACAGTTCCCATCCTTATGGGCATAATGGGATGAATCAACAACAGAAAGCAATCCACTAGAAAGGCACAATAGTAAGACCACTTCCCAGAGGGAGGAGAAGAGAGAAATCACTCTGAAATAGATCTGTACTGTACCTTACATCAAATCTTTCTCAGGCTGCAGCAATAAGGTGGAAACCCCAGTGGCTTTGCAGACACTCAGACTCAGATTTGAAATCCAGTTCTCCTCCTTACAAACGGCATGTCCTTGGGCAAATTATTTAATCTCGTTTAGTGTCCTGACCTGTAAAATGGGGCCTCCGTCATGGACTTGTAAGGGTTTGCTGTGATAAAATATGCCAAGTACCCAGCATCTGGCACTTAGTAGGTGCCCAACAAACCTTAAGGTCTGCTCTCACGTGTGTGGCACTTCATGTTTCTGTCCCTTGTAGCTAGCACAGTACTGCGCATGTAACCAGGGTCAAAAATGTGTCAAGGAGAATACGTTGACCAAGTGGAATGTGAATTGTAAACAAAAAAGGAAAACTAGGAACCTGGTCTCTGGGCAGACTCTGCCTAAAGACGTTGAAAAGCCCTGTGTTTATTTTGTCAAGTTGCCATGGCAGCACTGATGCTCCAGCCAGCTCCAGGGTTAGCAAGGATCAATTTATCTTGTAACCATGGAAATTCCGGAGGTTCGATGGGATCCAGAGGGGAAGGCAGACACAGTTCCTCTCCACTCTAGAAATAAATCCCGGAAAGCCTCCTTAGTTTTCGTGCAGCTAAAACCATCATTATCTAAAATGATGTTTACATGACAATATTTATAAGTATGGATTTAGGCACAGGAGATGTAAAATCAGGCCAAAAAAAGGGGGGGGCAGCAATGCTCAGAAGGGCAATTAGCATCATGGAACACTTAAGAGGCTGCCAGAGAGCCAGGATCTAGACCCCCAGAGCTAACTTGGGGCTTCTGCATCTTTTATGCTTCCATTTGCAGACTCGCTGTCCACACACAGTCTGGATTTTGCTGTCACTTTTCAAACAGGCTTCCACTACAGGTGAAGCTTGGGGAAAAAGAAAGCGTCCCCTCAAATGTCATTCCCTGTAAAAGAAAACAGCAGCAGATGGGGTCCCTGCCACACACCATGGAGACAGAAGGGAGCCTGGGTGGCCTCCCGATCTCTCTGCTCCCACCATAACCAACCAACACAACCAGAGAAGTTGCAAGACGTGGCTTTGGTAGATTGGGACTTACTCTCCCAAGCCAAATGCAGCCCTTCCCTGGAGCCAGCTCTGGGTCTTCTCTAGGGCCCCAGACGGATGGAGAAATCCGGGATTTGTCTTTGTTCTGGCTCAAGAGAGTTAAGGCACAGAAACAGAATCATCACCCAAGCTCAGAACTCCAGGGGATTCCGCTGGAGGAAAATGCAAGCTGTGAGAGATGTGTTTTTCCGGCCATTGGGAGCCTGTTTGTGTCGGGGGAGGGTTCCGGCCGCGCTGGGCACTGGTGGCTCCATTAGACTCTACACAAAGCAAAAGAGGACAAATGACCGCGGCGCGTCGACGCTTGGCGGCTCACGGTCACAAAGCGGGTCTCAGCGGTTTCCTCGGGCGGCGGCAGAGGGGGCGCTCGAGGTCACCGGCAAGAGACAGATTACCGGCGCCTCGGCAAAACAGAGCGAGGAAGAGCCAGACTGTGCGCCCATCCGCGTTCGCGCGGGTCTGAGCCGCCCCGGTCTTGGAGGGCTCCGGGACCCCAGAAGGGGGACAGCAGTGGGGGATGGGCAGGAAGGGGGCGACTCGGGTTGCCCAGGCTCCTCGCAGCCTCCCTGCCAGAGAGAGGGGCCCGAGTGGGAACAGCTCGAGCCACGGGGGTGCGGGGCGCGCAGCCCGCCCCACCCCGGGAGAGCCGCGATCGCCGCCCCCGACGCGTGCACCAGGTGGGGGCGCCCGGCTCGGGACAAAGCACCGGGACGCGGATCGAGGGAGGGCGCCACTGCCCAGTCCCAACGTGGAGGGCGAGACCGTGGCCCCGAACCTCCCCAAACTTGGTGGCCAGGGGCGCGTGGAGAGGGCGCCCCGTTACCTGCGCGGCCATAAAGGAGAGATCCATGGTGTCGCTGTCGCCGCGGCTGTTGCTGCCGCCCGCGCTCGGGTCCTCGCTGCTGCAGCTGCCGCTGCGGGTCAGCAGCCTGCACAGTTGGCGGGGATCGGGCGGAGCAGCTAGCGTCCGGTGCCCGCACGGCGCCCTCGGCTGTCTCTGGGCTCCTGGCTCCAGACAGCTACTGGGCGGAGGGCTCCGAGCGCGGGGACGGGCGGGGCTGGGCGGGGCTCGGGGAACGGGGCGCCCCTCCACGTGACCACTCCCGGCCCCACCCCCGGGGCGGGGTCCGTCAGAAACCCCAAGCGCTCACAATCGCCTCCCTTCGTGCGCGGGATGGGGAAACTGAGGCCCGAGGCCGCCCCGCTGGTTGGTGCAAAAACCAGCCTGGAACCCAAGTCCTGAGCTGTTGGCGCCCCGCCCCGTGCAGTTGAGCCCAACCCACCCGGGGCTGTGGGCAGCTCTCTCTTGGGGCTGACACGTTATCCAGTGCCTGAGGACCAAGATCGGAGTGACCTGGCTTTCCACGCCAGCGCTCCTCCCAGGGTCCAGTGTGCTCCCGGCTCGGCATCTGGGCAGAACGAGGTTTAATCCTAGCTCTGCTTTGTTGTGCGGCTTGAACAAGATAGTGTCTTTGAGCCTAGATTTCCTCATCTGTGAAAAGACAATACAGAACCGAATAATTAAATGAGATAGGAAAGACAGCACGCGTTGTCCTCAATAAATGAGAGCCCTAACATGGCTAATCATGCAATAGAGATGAGGCTGTGAGTGGTGTCTTCGAGGACTGCACGGTGCTCAAGTTGCACAGCGGGTACTCTATGGCTCTCAGCTCAAACAAGTATCGAAAATCATGCAGATGCCACAGTTCAAGTAAGGGGAAGAGTGTGTGTGTGTGTGTGTGTGTGTGTGTGTGTGTAGAGTACCACTGGTCCCTTCGGGTGGTATCTCTTCCAGGTACTTCACACTCATGGTCATCATGAGCCTCTGTGAGGGGCAGCCTGGGACTCCCAGACTTTGTCACAGGCAAGGAAGCTGTGGCACAGGGAGATGGAGGGGTTTGTTCAAGGTCCCGCAGCAGCTGGGGGCCCAGCAGGGACTGTGGCTGTGGGAATGGGACCAGAACCTCACTGACTCATAGAAGGCTCTCAGTGTCATCTTTCCTATAACTTTCCTTTCTTTCCCTTCCCTTCCTTTCTCTCTCCTTTTCTACCTCCTCTTCCTTCTCTCCTTCTCCCCCACCCGCCCCCCACCACTTTTTTCTTTCTTCTCTCTCTTCACTTTTCCCGTCATGCTTGCCTCCTCCCTTCCTCCTCTGGTCTCTAAATCTTCCAATTCCCTGGTCCTCCCTTCCCTCCCTGTTTTTAGTCACTACTGTGCTCGCCACACCCATCATTCCTGCCACCTCCCAGCGTCGTCCACACGGGGCATGCCTAAACAGTCCATGCCAACAGCCGTCCACCTCCTTCCATCCTTCCTGTGGCCAATAGCAGAGCAGCCTGCCCAGGACTGTCCAGGGCTCCCCGTCTGCTGTGAGAAATATGTACATTTATTGTGAAGTGTCATACTTCACAATCAAAGGGCATGTATGTTGTGTGTGTGCAATTTGAAATATAATATAGCCTTGCATAGGTTAAAAAAATGGAACAATAAAAAACAGTCTTCAAATCCTACTATGTATCCCTCCTAAGGCATCTCGTACCTGCCCCGTTTCCAGGGTCACCTCCATCCTATTTAGTATTCATTCATGTCAATTCTCTTGCTTTCCTTTGTAGTTTTACCTTTATAGTTTGCCTGCTTTAACCCTTTGTAGAAAAATTAAATTGCTCTAAATTTGTTCTTCCATGTCTTCTCTGTTCCTTTCTCAGCATTGTTTGTGTAGTTGATGTCCATTGTTTTTCAGTGCTACACAATGTCCCATTTGTATGTCTTTATCACAGTTTTTACTGATGCACTAGCCCTTTGATGGATACTTTGGTCATCTCCAGGTTTTCTGATAACACCAAAAAAAAAAAAAAAATGCTGCTATGAACACTCTCGATCTTGTCTTCGGATGCACAGGTGCAAGGGGTCCTCAGGAATGGAACAGTTGGGTCTTGTGGTCAGCTCCTCTGTGCTTTTATTAATTGATGCCCATTGTTTTCCAGTTTCTGATTTCCAAGGCGGTTTCACCCATTTTATTGTCCTACCTATAGCAGGCATGGGTTCTTATTGCTCCACATTGACCAACACTTTGTATTGTTAGGATTTTTTTTTTTAATTTTGCAAATATGATATGATGAAGTACTGTTTCATTCGGATTTGATCCTCATTTCTCTGACTACTAATGACACTAAGCATCTTTTACACACCTATTGATCAGTTTCATTTCCTTTGATGAGAAATGCCTTTCATCAGGTCTTTTGTGCGTGTTTTAAAATTTTGCTTATTTTTTTTTATTGACTCAGGAAAAGTATGTAGATGTTTTAGATACTAGTCTTGTTAGTTATAGGTTTTTAAATATCATCTTTCATGTTTACATTTCTTTTCACTCTATTATATATTTTCATGAACAGAAGTAAATAATTTTAATTTGGTCAAAATTTATTAACATTTTCTTTTATAGTTAGCCCTTGTTTAATAAATTATTTGCCAATTTGAGACCATAAAGATATTGTCCTGTAGTATTTTAGTAAAAATTTAAATACTTTTTCTCATATTTCAGCCTTGTATAACTGATATATTGTGTGTGAGGCGGGAGTAAGGAGGCAATTTTATTTTTCTCATATTAATGTTCAATTATTCCAGCCCCATATTGACTAGATCGGCTCTTTCCTGTTGATCTGCAACACCAAATTTGTCAGGTGTCCGTCTAGCCATGAGTCTGTTTCTAGGCTGTTCTGTTCCATTGGCTGTTCATCTGTTTAATACTAATGCTATTCTGATTTAGTTACTTTAGTTTCATGCTAATCCATGTATGGGACAGCAGGTTTCCTCACTGCGTTCTTTGTTTCCCTACTACCTGTGGCTCTTTGCTCTTTGGATACATTTTAGGGTGACCTCATCAGCTGCCCCAAATAACCTGGACTTGAACACAATTCTATTAATTCTTTTTGGGTATCATTGACATATTACAGATAACAAATATTTCTCTTCAAGAACATGCCATATCTCTTTATATGCTTAACTTTTCTTTAGTATGTCTATATAAAAATCTTGCAAATCTTTTGCTGAAATCATTTCATGGTGCCTTTCTTAAAAATTTTTATTTTGAGATGATTATAGGCTCATGTGCAGTTGTAGGAAATAATACAGAGATCTCATGTACCCTTTATCCAGTTTTTCCCAATGATAACACCTTGCAAAATTAGAGTACAGTATCGGCCCAAGGATACTGACATTGATATAGTGAAGATACAGAACATTTCCATCAGCACAAGCATTTCTCACTTTGCTCTTTTACGAGGAGACCTACTTCCTCCCTGCCCCACCCACTCTTTAACCAGGGGCAACCACTCATCTGCCCTCCCTTTCTATAATTTTGTGATTGCAAGAATGTTATAAAAGAATCATACAGTTTATACTCTTTTGAGATCAGCAGTTTTCACACAGGATAGTTCCCTGGAGGCCCATCCAGATTGTTGCCTGTATCAATAGTTTGTTCCTTTGCATTGCTGGGTATTATTCTATGTTATGGATGTATCATAATTTCTTTAACCATTCACCTGTCAAAGGACATCCTGGTCGTTTCTAGTTTTTGGCTGTTATGAATGACACTGCTATAGACATAGTGTATGACTTTTTGTATAAACATGTCTTCACTTCTCTGGGATAAGGGCCCGGGATCATGTGGTAGTTACAGTTTTCATTTCAAAGATACTGCCAAACTGTTTTTCACAGTGGCTGTAACATTTTACATTCCTACCAGCAACGTAGGAGTGGGTTTTCCATATCCTTGCCAGTATTTGGTGTTGTGATAGTTAATTTTATGAATCAGTTTCTATCGAGTGCCCAGATAAAACATTATTTATGGGTGTGTCCCTGAAGGTGCTTCTGGATAAGGTAAGCATTTGAATCAGTGGACTCAGTACAGTAAATTGGCCTCTCCAAGGAGGGTGGGCATCTGTATTAGTCTGTTCTCATGCTGCTAATAAAGTCATACCTGAAACTGGGTAATTTATAAAGGAAAGAGGTTTAATGAACTCACAGTCCCACAGGACTGAGGAGGCCTCAGAATCATGGCAGAAGGCAAAGGAGAAGCAAAGTCACGTCTTACAAGGCAGCAGGCAAGAGCTTGTGCAGGGGAACTTCCCATTTGGAAAATCATCAGATCTCGTGAGACTTAATCACTACCACTAGAACAGTATGGGGGAACCACCCCCATGATTCAATTATCCCCATCTGGCCCTACCCTTGACACGTGGGGACTATTACAACTCATAGTGAGATTTGGGTGGGGACACAGCCAAACCATATGAATGTCATTCATTTATTGAGATCCTGCATAGAACAAAAAGCTGGAAGAAGAAGGCATTTGCTTTTTTTTTTTTTTTCCCCTACTTTACTACCTGAGCTGGGGACGTCTCATCTCATCTTGTCCTGCTCTCAGACTGGGATATAGATATGCACCGTATCTATATCCTCTGATTGTCAGGCCTTCCGATTTGGACTGAATTACACCACCAGCTCTCCTGGGTCTCCAGTTTGTGGATGGTAGATTCTGGGACTTCTTGGCCAACTCTTCATAATAAACCTCCTCTTATTTATCTCTAGGAATGTCCTACTTGTTCTTTTTCTCTGGAGAAATTTGACTAATATGAGCATCGTCCTTTTTTTTTTCTTTATTTTAGCCATTATGATAGGCATGACATGATATCTCATTGTGGTTTTACTTTATGGTTTCCTAAGAAAAGGCTAACAATGTTGGACATCTTTTCAGATGCTTATTTGCCAGTGGCATATCCTTTTTTTGTAGAATGTCTATAGATGCAGTCATACAACTGTACTCTTCTCTTCGTTTGACTCTTTTGTTTGGCATGATATTTTTGAGAATCACCCATGTTGTTGCCTGTGTCAGTAGTTCCATTTTTACTGCTGAATAATTTCTGATGTGTGGATATAGCACAACTTGTTTATCAATTCTCCTGTGGACGGGCATTTGGGTTGTTTCCAAGTATTTGGCTATTATGAACAAAACGCTGATGAACATTTGTGTGTCAGAATTTGTGTAGATATTTTGTTTGCTTAGTTGCTTGTTTGTAAGAAGCTGCCAAACTGTTTCACAAAGTGTTTGTACATTTTACATTCCCACCAGCCATGTATGAGAATTCTAATTGCCCCACATTCCCTGCCACACTTGGTATTTTCTTTGCTTTTAATTTAGCCATTCTAAAGGGTGTAAGCCAGTATTTTATTATGGCTTACATTTGCGTTTCTCTGATGACGGATGATGCTGAGCATCAAATCATGTGCTTATTGGCCATTCTTTTATTTTCTTATCTTTCACCTATTTTTTAAAAAATTGGATCACTTGTCTTTTTCTTATTTTTTATTATTGAGTTGTTCTTTATGTATTTTGGGTACAAGTTCTGTGTCAAATACATATGCTGCAATAATCCATGGTATTTTTTCATTTAAAAATTTTTTATTTATTATTTAATTTTATTGTTTCTGGTTTTTTAACTGTATATATTTAAGTGTACAACATGCTGTTTTGATATATTTATCTTCTTATACACATATATAGTGAAATGGTTACTGCAGTCAAGCAAATTCGCACTCATCATCGCATAGAGTTACCTTTTCTTTTCTTTCTTTCTGTTGTTCTTTCTTTATAGTAAAAGTAACTAAAATGTACTCTTTTGGCAAATGTCCAGCATACAATATGATATGATGAGCCACAGTCCTCTTGCCGTCAGATCTCTAGACTTCCTCATGCTGCGTAAGTGCAACTTTGCACCCTTTGATCTACAGGTTCCCATTTCCCAGCTCTGTGCCTGGTAACCATTGTTCTATTAGGTTTCTATGTGCTTATTTAAAAGTTTACGTACGTAAGAGAGATCATACAGTATTTTTCTTTTCGTGTCTGGCTTATTTCACTTAGCATAATGTCTTTTAGTTTTGTCCATGCTGTCGCAAATAGTAGGGTTTCTTTCTTTTTTTAAAGTGGAATAATATTCCACTATATATGTGCACACATACACACACAATGTCTTTATCCATTTATTTGTAGTTTGTTTCTGTATCTTGGCTATATAAATGGTGCTGTAATGAATGTGGGCATGCAGGTATCTTTGCAATGTGGTGATTTCATTTCCTTTCTATATATACCTAGAAGACAGATTGCTGGGTTATGTGGCAGTTCTATTTTTAATTTTTAAAGAATCTCTATATTTTTTCCATAATGGCTGTACCAGTCAACATTCCCACTAATGGTGTGCAAGGATTTCTTTTTCATCACATCCTCATCAACACTTAGCTATGTCAGTCCGTGGCTTTTTTCCTTCATTTTCTTAGCAGTGTTTCTCAAAGTTCTTAGTTTTGATAAAAATCCTATTGATTTATTTTTTATCTTTCAAGGTCCATGCTTTTTGTGTCCTATTTAAGAAATCTTTGCCTGCCTCAAGGTCACGAAGATGCTTCTCCTTTTTTCCCTAAAAGTTTTATAGTTATAGCCTTTATGCTTAGGGTTCCAATCTATTTTTGTTTTTATGTATGGTCTGAATGAAAGGTTAAGGTTCTTTTTTTCCCTAAAGGGATGTGCAATTATACCAGCACCATTTGTTGTAAGCACCACCCTATCTGCTCAGTTACCCAGGACTGGGGCTAGACTTAAGGAGACACAAAATTTAAGGTTGCACTCACTCTCAGGCACCAACCCTACATTGGCAGGAGCCTGGCAGTGAGTGCCTCCTTAAATTTTGATTCATTGGCTCCTTGCTGGCGTCACCCACTATCTGGTAAGCACCTCCCAGGCAGATATACACATTAGAAAGATCACCCTACATGATCTGCGTGAGTGACCTCATCCAGGCCTGTAAAATGACCCGCTGAGGACACCCAGACCTCTGTTGTCAGCTTCAGGGACACATTCCACTGTCTCCTCAGCACTGTCTCCTGAGTGGCTGATGGCATCTCACATTTAGCCTGGCCAGCACTGAGCTGATTTCCCTGCCCACCTGGCTCCATCACAGGCAAGTAATGAATGGAACTACCCAAGTCCTTCATGTATGATTCTGAAGGTTGTGCACTACACAAGGGCACCTGGTGGAGAGGCAGGGAGGGCCTAAAATTCATAGAAGCGTCTTTTGCGGGAATTAACAAAGTCATCCTCATCTCCTCTCTTTCTTATACCCATTCTCAGCCCACCAACCCTTGAGTTCACTGTGCTCCAGCATAGGAGGCTTCTTTCTGTCCCAGGAGCACACCATGCAAGCTATGTTTCTCCCTAGGGAATTAGTCTTTGCTATTCCTTCTACTTGGGACTCCCTCTAGATCCTTCTTCTGATGGTTCAGATTTCATTTCAAAAGCCACTTCCTCCAGGAGGCCCTCCCTGATCACCCTAGCTTAAGTAATTGGCCACTCTCTATCATAGCACATTGTTTTGTGTTTTCCATAGCATTTCTCCACTTTAAAATTATTTTTGTTGGGAGAAGCAACCTGCCATGGGCCCTGAGCATCCCCTGTAGGGTCTTACAGGGGATGGCAGGAAGGCAAAGTTCTGGTGACTCTTTTCCTGGGCTACTTTTCAGGGTTGCATTTTTTTTTCTTGAATTTTTATTTTAGATACAGGGGTACACATGCAGGTTTGTTACATGGGAGCATTGCAAAATGCTGAGGCTTGGAGTACAAATCCCATCCCCCAGGTAGTGACCACAGCACTGGAGAGATAGTTTATTTGGCTTTGATTTTTGTTTTTTTAAGATAGTCTCACTCTAATGCCCAGGCTGGAGTGCAGTGGCACAATCTCAGCTCACTGCAACCTCCATATCCCAGGTTCAAGTGATTCTCTTACCTCAGCCTCCCGAGTAGCTGGAATTACAGGTGGCTGCCACCAGGCCCAGCTAATTTTTGTATTTTAAGTAGAGACAGGGTTTCACCCTGTTGGCCAGGCTGGTGTCGAATTTCTGGCCTCAGGTGATCTGCCGGCCTTGTCCTCCCAAAGTGCTGGGATTACAGGTGTGAACAACCAAGGCCCAGCCTAGAGAGGTGGTTTTTTTAACCATCCCCACTCAACCCTCTAATAGGTCTGTTGTTCCCATATTTATGTCTATGTGTACTCAATGTTTAGCTCCCACTTATAAATAAGGATTCTGTTTTTAGTGAACACCTAGAGACAGTGGGGTCAGGTCTGCCCGTGGACACAGAGCAGACTCACTCACTGCTCACCTTCAAAGCACTGAATCCTTGAGGCTCTGTGTTGCCCTCCTGTAACACAGCCCAATGTGTGAGAGACACTGATCGTGAGACAGGTGTCAACTCCCTGGGGACACGGAGGAGTGGGGAGAACCTTCAAGAGTAACAGGGAAAACAGCACCAGCTTTTGTGTTGGCAGCCCTTGATCTGCACGAGGAGCTGAACCGGAGGGCTTCCTCCATGTCCTCTCCTCCCATGCTCACAGCAGTCAGGCAAGAACACCTAATTATCCCGTCTGAGGCCAGGAGCAGCAAGGTGATTTAACCCAGCCACACAGAGCTGGTGAGGGCTGGAGGTGAGAGGAAGGGGACTTGGAGTCGAGTCTCGGGCCGGGCCACCTGCACACTCTTGGGCAGTGTGGCGCAGGGATGGAGTCAGGGACTGCACCTTTGGGATCTTGGAACACTCTCCAGAGTGCTGTTACGCCAAGTGCTAGATACATAATTCATGTGTGCAGAGAACTTGGAATCTGTGAGAAGGAACATTCTGTTCCTTAAAAGGTTCTTGGCCTTAAGGCCATAGCAGGAGGGCATGACCTTGTCACTATGCCTCATCTGGGATCCAGATGGAGAAGGCAGGGGTCCACAGAGGCCTTGGGGTGGATGACTGCCTCCCTGGGAAGCCCTTAAAAGGGTTTAAGCATTCTTGAGCTTCTCACTGAGTGACCTCATACATTATTCAAGGCACATCGCAGTGGGTGGACCTAGCCCATGACCCACCCTTTTTTAACAGGCAGAAGCAGTTGAGGCCAGCAGGGACAGCAACATGCACAGGAAATCCTGCTGTCCTTCAAGGCCTGGCCCCAGCACTCCCTCCTGTGTCCGCTCACTCAGTAAGACACATTTTTTTTCCCTGACCACTCTCTACAGGGGGTCCCTCCCCCCTGCACTTTGGAAAAGGTGACCCCTGGACCCTAGTATCTGGATATCTGGGTCACCAGGGGACCTTGTTAAAACACAGATTTCTCCTGAACCAGGTTCTCTGGAAGGGGGGCTCTGTAATGTGGATCTTACAGCTTTTCCAGGTGAGTCTGATGCCCACTCATCTTTCTTCCAATCCAAATTAAGCCTTCTCTTTTCTAGGGCTCCCTAGGACTCTGCTATGAAATTGCAGTTCAACTCAATTTGATTCAATTTAAATCAATTCAAATTTAATAAGAATTTACTGAGCATATCACACTATGCCACACATGAGTAAACTACAAAAGACAGAGGCTCAGAAAAGTTAACTTGCTCAGGTTATTGAGCAAATATGGGCAAATCCAGGATTTCAATCCAGACCCAGATGAGTCTAAAGTCCCAATGTCTTCTGTGCTATTGTATCTATATTTCAGTCAGATCAATGCAAAAACAGAAATAATTAAAATGAGGAAGAATTAATCCATTCCTTCACCTATTCATTCCTTTATTCAGCAGGTATTCCATTCATTTATCCAATACATGTTTCCTGAGCACCTACTATGTGCTGAGCACTGTATGCCTGGAAAGGGTGACCAGAGTGACAGAGTTTCAACAGCAGTGACAAGGAGCTGAAGTATGGCCAAAATTTGCCTATTTGGGAGGCTGAAGAATCAGGTTTGCATCTTGACTCTGACCCTGCTAGCTGATGACATCGGGCAAGCGACTTAGCCTTTCTGAGCCAAACATTTTCGTCTGTAAAAGTGGAGGGCTGAATGAAATGGTGGTAAGAGTGCCTAGCGCCATACCTGGCACATAGTAGGCACTCTGTCAGTGGAAGTATAGAAGGAAGGTTACAGACCGCAGGGGGAGGGAGGGGCCTGTTGTGTGCAGGGATTGCTCGTGTGCTTATGTTTGTTCTAGTTTTAACAAATGTCCTGCTAGAACAAGTGCACCAGAGGATTACAGAAAAAGAGGCAGGAAGGCTTTTTGTTTATCCACAAAACATGCCAGCACCTGGAGACGTTGGGCTTGAATGGAGTGCTCTGAGAATGCTTCACGAATGAACAAACTAATGAGCTCATAAGCATCTATGGCTGGGTAAGTGGATGGATGAAAGTAGGCAGAAGAAT
>NW_012104253.1:8569572-8579783 GCF_000951045.1 Mandrillus leucophaeus
GGGAGCCACCGCACCCGGCAGGGCTGAGAGTTGTACTGAGTGATTTTCAGATGGACAGAAGCTCACCTATTGGTCCCAGTTTCCTCATTGACGCCAGGTTTCTGCAGCTTGGGAAAGAAAAGGGCACTAGGAGCGGGATGCCCTCACCATTGCTACACCGGGAAAATTAAATATCCACATTTTCTAGCATGATTTCTTAATGTGAGAGCAGAGGAACCCTCACATCCGATCATTCATTTACTCCAAAGCAATTACTAAGCTCCTACAAGAGCCAGGCATTGTGCCAGGGTCCCTGGGGGTGAATATACCTTCCTCGACCACCGTTCCATAGGAGGAAAATGAACCAAGTTGATAAATGGAAACAAGGCCACACCCAACATTAAAACACAGCACAGACTGCACTGTCCAGCATGGTGGCCACCAGCCACATGCAGCTACTGAGCCCTTGAGACACGGCCAGTCCAATTTAAGATGTAAGTGTAAAATACATGACTTCCAAGACCTAGTCTAAAAGAATTAATGATTTTTAATATTAATCACATGTTGAAATGACAATATTTTGGATATACTGGACTAAAGGGAATATTATTAAAATTAATTTCACCCATTTCTTTTTCATGTTTTTAAAGTGGCAAGTAGAACATTTTACATTGTCCAAGTGGCTTGCAGTCTGTTTCTGTTGACAAGCACTGGCACTGTCCATTCGCAGTACAGCTCATCTATGAGACTGGGCTGGGATGCAGGAGGACTGGAGGGGGCTAGGCTGGCTTCGTGGCCCTCGAGGATGACTGGTTTGGGACACGTAAGCAGAAGGAACAGACAAAGTGCTCCAGCAAGGGAGCCAGGCACAGGCAATTCTAACCAGAATAAAGCCCCCGTTTCCCAAGCAGACAAAACAGAGTCATTTCAAATGCAGCCATGCTGTATTTGAAGATGACAGCCCCCTCTACCCTGGCATCCCAGGCCTGGACCCAACACCTTAACTGGGAGCTGGGATATGAATGCTCACTCTCAGGAAGCCCACATCCCTCTCAGTAATCCCAATCCCAACCCACACTGCATGCCTGCCAGCTTCTCCCACATGCCAAGAGGAAAGTGTCTCCTCCCCAAAGCCCCAGCTAAATCCTTCCATGCCACCCACACTTGCCTTTCTTCACAGGAAACTTGCAAATCTCCAGGCACCATCCCCAGAAGGTAATTGCTGTTTTTGTTTCCTTTGTTGGCTGCTCCTCCAAAGAGTCTGATGAACTCGCTTTAAGTAAAATGCGGATTGCATTGGAAGGAAATGATGGGGGAACATGCAGCTCTGCTGGGGAGGGTGGCAGAGTGGTGATGCAGGAAGCAAATTGTAAGATACTTCTTCCTGCAGCTCTGCCTGCCCAGGGCAGCCACGTCCCATCATCTCGCAGAATAACAATAATTGTGATGACACTGATCACGTGGTCTCCAGCCTGCTCCTGTCTCCCTGCATGTCGATTTTCCCAGCCCTTAGCACCCATCACATAGTCACTCCCCAGAGCAGCCCCACAAGGCAGCCCAGGCCAGGTCAAGGTGTCTGCATTCGGAGAGGAGGAGCAACTTTCCTAATGACACCCAGCTCATGAGTTGAAAGGCAGGCCTTGAACTCAGCATCTAGGCTGGTAATTGCCACTGCCTCATGCCCCACTGCTTCCTGGAGTAAGTTGAGTCCCCTGGGAACCTTGCAGGGTGAGAGCACGGTCCAGATTCTGCCTCTGCCCAGACCTGGCAACTTAATCTCGAGAGCCTCTGTTTCTTTCTACATTGTATAAAATGGAGCTAATACCACCAACCTCACAGGACAGCCAGGACTGAATTGCAATCTCAGTGCCTCTGTTTGAGCCCCTCACTTGCCCTGCGATGCTCCTCACATCACCTAGGACCTGATGTCCTGATATCTTGATGTCTGAGCTCCTCAGCATGGCTGCCCCAACCCTTCCGGTTCTGCCCTCCCTCCGGCCTCTTAACTCCTCTTTTTCATTTCACTCTCTGCCATCTCTTTGAACTGATTTGTCCTCTCCAAACAAGCCGTGCTCCCTCTGCACCCTCAGCCTTTGCCCCGGTGTTCCTTCCTCCTAGAGCACACTCCTTCCCTCTCCTTCTCCTTCTGCTGCATCCTCCTCCTCCTTCATGGCTCTGTGAAGACATCCCCTCCTTCAGAACCTGCTGGGTCTCAGTGGGTACTTGGTTTCTGTGACCACCCTCCTTGGAGCACTCATTGCTTACCATACCAGATACATCTGCCTACACCCTAAAAGTCCCTGGAAGATACACTCCTGGCTTCCTTGCCACCGGGACCCAGTGGCTATCTCTTAGACTGGGGCTAAAGGTGAGCAAAGACTCTGGAACCAGGCTGGCCTAGATGCTGTTATGCATGTCCCAAAAAGATACAGGTTCTAGGGGTTGAATTCCAAACCCCTAGAACCTGTTAAACATGACTTTACTTGGAAGTAGGATCTTGCAGAGGTTACCAAGTTAACATAGATCATTAAGGTGGGTCCTAATCTCTTATGATTCATGTCCTTATAAGAAAAGGAGAAGAGACACAGAGACTCACAGGAAGAGCAATGCATGACGATGAAAGCAGAGACGGGACTGTTGTTGCTGTAAGCCGAGGAATGCCAAGGCCTGCCGGCCACCACGAGAGCAGGGAAGAGGCAAGGAGGGGTTCCACCAGGATTCTTGGGGAAACACACCCCTGCTGACATCGTGATTAGGGACTTCAGGCCTTCAGAAGTGTGGAGAGCAAATTTCTATTGTTTTCAGCCACCCAGTTTGTGATACTTGGTTGCAGTAGCCCCAGGAAATGAAAAGAGATGCTAAACTCTACAACTCATGGTGTCTAATCTTCAACAATTTGCTTATGCTGTGTACCTCAGTTTCCTGTGAAATGAGAATGATAATTATAGTCCTCACTTTGTGGATTTGTGAGGATTAAATGAATTAATAGTGTAAAGCCAAGTCAACAAAAAGGCTATGAATTAGCTGTTACTATTATTTGTAATAATAGGTGCTAAAAATTTTATGTTGAAAAAATAAGCAGAAGAAAGACACATAGTAGATATTCCAAAAGTGTTCTTTCCCTCTCTTTTTGTGCTGTCCAAGTACAGCTGCCTTGTGTGTCTGGCACCTTAAAGTGGATATGTGATGTTTGTGCCTGTCCAGTCTTCATTCTCCCTCCTCTGGTTACTGTGCTCCAGTTTTCCCCATCAACAACTCTCTGTCCAAGGAGTTCAGCTGGGCTGATCCTATCCTTCATCACCATGGGCGATTTTATTCAGGGGAGGACACATGATCCCAAGGTGGTCCAATGAGAGTGAGCTTTGGCGTTTTGACTGGAAAGAGAAACTGTCAGTCTGAGAAGCTGCTAACCTGATAGGCTATAAATGGGAAACTGCTAGCTGCCATCTTCCTACCAAAGTCAACAAGTAGGGAAGCAGAGCTGGGAAATGAAAAGAGAGTTTCCAGTAACAACATTTGAGCATCTGGATCCTTTGGGGCCTGAAGGCCTATCTACCCCTGGACTTTTCAGTTACCAGAAAAAATAATTTAGAGTTTTTGTCTCCTGCAACCAAAAGCTCTTACTCAGTGTTAAAGTTGGTAGCAGAAATGGGACGTTGCAAGTGATAGAACCTGGAATGAAGGATCAGCTGAAAGGGACTAGTGTGAGAGTGACGAGGATTTCTCTAACTGCAGGTAAGAAGTTGGCCTTCCCTGTTACGCAGGAGCAAATCAGCTGCCTGGGAGTTGCTTGCTTGTCCTGGGACTGGGGCTGCGTGCCGACTGGTATTGAACTTTAAGAGACATGGCAGGAAAAAGGATCTTGGAGCATGCTGGCTGCTTCTTACAGACTTCAGTAAATCCTTACAAGAAAGAGATGAGCTTTGAAGGAAACTGGCACATCCAAGTGGTGAGAGAGAATAAAATCTGGCTTTCCTGCAAGAGGCTTTATTTGGTCTCTGGCCAATAATCCAAATTGACCGAGAGTCAGATAATCTTACTCCTTACAGAATTAGAAAAACCAGTTCTGTTCCTTAATCAGGTCAATTTGCGGGAAAGAAACAGAGAGAGACATGTAGGATCCTGGAAAAGTATGACATCCGCCTCACACTCCACTCCCTCCAAATATCAATCTCATGTCCCATGTGTGCCAACCACCAGGGTGAGAGTTGCTCCAGGAAAAGACGTCACTAGGATTTAGCCTGGGCACAGAGCAGGTGAGTACGTTCACCTCTCCACACTTTGTTTGTTAGGTTGCCTAGCCAAGGTGGTGGCCACATTGTTGAGGGATGATTGGGGTTGAGAGAGAACAGAAGGAGGTCTGCTTCTAATCCGTAGAATTTCCCAAGCTGTGCACAACCTGCATGCAAGCACTAGACTTTGAACAAACTTCTAGCTTTGGGTGCTGGTCCATGGAGTTGTCCAGACATAATAGACCAGAATCTTAATGAGTTTGCAAGTTACTGGACTTCTAGAGAAATCCCAATCGTGGGAATTAAAAGCCTGAGTTACTCAACCCCTAAGACAATGGTGAAGTTTTGAGCCCACACCAACAAGAATTGGATTGCAAAAGACATGTAACTGTCAAAGGAGCATCCTTCATGATCCAGCAGTAAAGGTCAGCAGCTGAGGGAGATCTCCCCAGAGAGCAGAAACAGGGGCAGCCAAACATGGCTAAGCAAGGAACTCATCCATTGCCAGGAGGAACCCCTAGCAGCTATGCATAAGCTAAATAATGTGAAGTGACAGCCTTGTGCTGCTTCCTCTTTTCCCAAATGAATTTTTCTTGCAATTTTTCTTTTTTATTGTCTCTTCACTGTTGTACAAGAGATAGGCTGAGTGGGGGAGTTCAGCTGTAGGTTACTGGAACTCTAGAAACTACATTCAGATCTAATGGAGATTAGTGAAATTTACCCATTTGGGAACTGGATATGGATGTGAACATGACTTTAGGTTGTCTCTATTTGGGGTAGGGGAGAGGGCAGTGTTTGGTTGTACATGATTTGTTGCATTCTGTTAAGTGCAGGCATTTTTGAGGGTGTCGGAAGACTGGTATATGGAAGTTGGACAGTCAGAGGGCAGGATGTTGTTGACATCTATTGTTTTTGCCTGCCTCACACCCACCCTGGTCTTTTTTTGCTCTAAAAACCCTGTTTTTCTTCCAAAAACCTTGTCAATAGTTACACAGAGTGGTTAGACCAGGTTGACAACTTCTCCACCTTCCAGCTTCTCAGCCTTGGACGTTACTTTATGACCCAAACTTGGACTATCAGTGATTACATCTCACAGTCTACCAGGGATAGACATATTCCAAGAAGAGTCTAGAAATACCCTCTCTGGACCAAGGGGGAAAAAAGAGGTTTCCTTTCCTATCTGTATGAACTCTTGGATTCTTATTTTATTCAATGAACTACGATCTTACCATTGTCTTAGTCTGCTAGCAATGCCATGACACAATACCATAGAGTGGGCGGCTTAAACATCAGAAATTAATTTTCTCACAGTTCTAGAGACTGAAATTTCAATATCAAGGCGCTAGCATGGTTGGGTTGCAGGTGACGCCATCCACTGTGTCTTGATGTGGTGGAGAAAGAGGTAGCAAGCTCTCTCGTGTGTCTGTTCTTCAAGGGCACTAACCCCATCATCATGGCCCTACCCTCATGACCTCATCTAAACCAAATCACTTCCCAAAAGCCCCATCTCCAAATGCTATCACCTTGGGGATTAGGGCTTCAACATAACGATTTGGGGACACAATTGAGTTCATAACAAGAATCATTATTCTAATGCTCACATTGTGAAATCTGGCCATTCAAATTGATTCAGGTCACTTTCTGTGTCCTTTTTATATGTTCCAATCATTTTTCTTTTTGAGCACTTACTTACTTTTCAGAAACAATTACATGTTATAGGCCCGTGTCATACTTTTTCTGTCTCAGCCTGGGGACCAGTCATTCTTCCAAGGAGCCTTGGTTTCTTTTAGTGGAATTGACATTAAGAAACCAATATCTAGTAACTGTTGAGCTTTTGAGCCTAGAATCTGGCAACACTTGGGACTGATGAGCTTCTCTGGTAGCTCAGAGACCTTGGGAGTAATTCTTCACCTCTGACTCTCATCTGTAAGATGCAAACAGTGGGCCCCAGTTTCAACCATTTTATTTTTTGCTGTGACATACTTTGTTCAAAGAAGCTCAGTGGGTAAGACAGATGTGACTGAGTGAGTGTTTGAGAAATTAATTGATGTCTGGCTTCTTTGACTGCTGAGGACTCTTCAGGAAAAGTGAAAAGGAATTTGTCCATCCTTACACCAATAGGATGGGCAGCCAGGCTTTCTGTTCCAAGTTGGAGGCTCTCTTGCCTCAAAGAGATTTAATACTTTTGTGTTTTTCATGACTAAGCTGATTCTTCTCATAAAAGAGCCTATTTCTGAGCTTTGAGAAGGGGCATGGAGTGGTCTTGAGCTTGGAAAGGGGCTGATTTAGGGTGTCCTGGAGTGGAGTGTGGCTGGACTCTGTTCCCACAAACAGCCACTGTGGATGAGAATAGTGAACATACGTACCACAGAGGAGAGTGCAGGTCTCTCTCCCAATTTTAGGGTCTGCGTAAGCTTTGGGGTTTCTGGTTTAACTGAAGGAGGTGGGAGGGAATCCTCCAGCATTAGATATTGGGCTTTTCAGAAACTTTTATGAGAGCAGCTCAGAACCAGATCTGATTTGATGTTTTAAAATTTTGTTTTCTAAGTGTGATATTTTGTGCTCATATGTGCATGTGGGAGGTGGGGGTGGTATTTATGCCTGGCATATAGATTTTTTTAAAAAAGAATTCTCTGGTTGAAGAAGGATGTCCAAAGGCTTATGGAATTTTCCACATTTTATGAACACACAGTGCTGAGATTTGACGTGTGTGGCATGGCCATGCCTGCTTCCAGGTATTGAAGAGGAAACATTTCAAGACCTGGACTTCGAAGAGGTTCCTCATTTGTAAAGTGAGCACAATGATAGTACATCATAGGGTTGTCATGAAATTAAATAGAAAGTGCCTGTTCCAGTACCTGCACATAGGCCATGCTCGAAAAAGGCTAGTATTATTCTTAGTTTAACAGTTAATTGACTTACTTTTTTATTTATTCATAAGCTCCAAGTCCTGGATCTTTTCAGATCTTTTCAGTAACCTTAAGGCGTATAGCCTGCCTGATCCACTTCCCAGTTTTTGGCTCAGGGTGTCCTAAAGGCAGGTGCCCCAAGTAAATGTCCAGGCCACCACAAATCATCTCTGTCCTCAGCTCCTCCACAGGGAGCTCTTTGTCTTGTATTCCATGCATGTAAACCAGTCTTGCCATCACCTGGTTGAAAAGGATGGGCATGAGCATGAGTGTTTGAGCCACTGGCATTGCCAGAGGGGCCCCACCTTGCATTGCCTTGGGAGGGGTGCCCTGCCACCTGACGGAGCACAGGCAGATTTCATGGGCATCCTGCCTTCTCTCCAAAGAGAGGCTTGGCAGCAGGAGATAGGTTCCCTGGGTAATGACCTTGATTTCCAGTGATGGATTATTATGCTAATTAGCTAATTGTTTCCCAAGCTGAATATCATCACTTTGGGGAATCTACTGATGCATTCAATCCAAGTGAGCCTGTGTTATCATCATGAATACCTTCGTGGACCTACCAAATGGGGCAGCACATCTGTTCATTCCACATTCTGGAAAACTTGGTTTACTGAGCTCTACTCTGCAAAGTTGCTGGACTGCAGGCTTCTTCTGTCTAATTATTCCCTCATCCCTCAGTGTTGCCCTCAACCACTTGATCCAAGAGGCACCCCCACCACGTCTGTGCATAAGCCAGTGGGCAGCAGGAGTGGACACCTTTTAGTCTCAGAGACTCCCCATACCTGATATTCATGAGCCTCCCACTGCCATTTCAGTAAGTCCATTTGTATTTGAACTCACTTGAGGAGTTTTCTATTCCTTGCAGTTATATAACTCTAGCACATCCTGATTCTTAGGAAAAGAATTAAATTTTATCAACTTTAAGTTTTTGTTCCATAACTGAAGACAGAATAAGAAATGGACCTGCTATTGTGATTACTCTCATCAGAACTGAATATCTTAGACCAGGCATCAGGCTTCCCTGTCCATTACGTGTGTATGGAGCTCACATTATTATCATTAATTTTAGCCACTACACTTTTATTCACATTGTGTATTTTGGCATTTTCCAGAGAAGGACAAGGAAGAGACAGGGTAGCAGAAAGACTGAGATAGAAAGGCAAGGGGAGTCTCCATTTTCCTCATATCCCTTCATATTAGTCCATGTTTACACTGCTATAAAGAACTTCCTGAGATTGGGTAATTTATAAAGAAAGGACGTTTAATTGACTCAGAGTTCCACATGGCTGGAGAGGCCTCAGGAAACTTATAATCATGGCAGAAGGGGAAGCAGGCATGTCTTACATAGTGGCAGGAGAGAGAGAGAGAGAGAGTGTGAAGGGGGAAGAGCCCCTTATAAAGCCATCAGACCTCGTGAGAACTCACTCACTATCACGAGAACAGCATGGGGGAAACTACCCCCATGATCCAATCACCTCCCACCAGGTCCCTCCCCTGACACATGGGGATTACAATTCAGATTACAATTTGAGATGAGATTTGGGTGGGGACACAGCCAAACCATATCACCCTTCTCCTTTCTCAACCACACATGGAACAAACACAAAGCAGATGATCCCTCCCCTGGAAGAGGATGCACAAAGCTACACCCACACATGCACACAAGGAAGATCCCTTCCCTCCATGACAGGGTGCTCGGCAGGGTGATGGAGAGAAGTCGAGCACTGTGGATTCCGGGGGCAGGAGAAGCAAGAAAGTCTCCTTATGGATCAGTGATTGGTCCCTCCTGTCCCCTTTCCTGCTTCATCCCCAGAGTCTATTGAGTGCTTCTCTGCTTTGTCTGGTCATTCTCTCATGGCCTCCAGCTTCTTCCCTGCTGCTGGAGACAAACGGAAAAAGGTTATAGAGTAGGGGGGCTGAAGTCCATCCCTCAGGTCCTCTCCCTCATGCTAGGTGGTCTTCCCTTGCCCTCATGCTACATAGGGATAAGGACAGGCTCTTAGCTGGCCACTCTCTGGTAGAAGTAGATGTATTCCAGGTGGCTTCTTAGAGGCACTCACTTTCAGGTGGTTGTAGATCACCCATCTGCCCTCCTTCTTGATGTGGCAGATGTGGTGACCACACATGGCAGAGGTGCTCATGTGACTAATGAAGGCAAAGAACTGATACTGTCCAGGTGCTTCTCAGACTTTAGTCCCACACGTCCAGACTCAGAGATGGAGCTGGCCGCTGAGTGGCCCTCTGAGATGTCCATGGCAGCTTCAGCATTCAGGTTCCCAGTAGTTCATATCATTTATTCTTCTGCTCCCAAATAGGATGCAAGGAGAACATTTTGAAATATTGACACATATATTGTTTAATTATAGGTAATTCCTTTTTACCCACAATCATTCCAACACTAAAAGTGTACTAGGTGACTGAGGCTTACAGCCTCAGGGGAATGGCCAACCTTTGAGAGAACGAAGTTGTCAATTGTGTTTCTATGTACATTATTTTTATACTCTTAGCCAACACAACAGTTGCGAAAGACAAAGTTTCAATCAATTGTAAAAGCAAGTATTTTGTTGAAGTTACAAAATTTTGCCTTTGAACATTAAGGGTCAAAACCTGAAGGACTCAGTACACAATAAGTATCACATAAACAACAAAATTTAGAGGAATGCAGGGTGATGTAAGAACTAGTTCCTGGACAAAAGCAGATAAAATTGATGGGCTAGGGAATGAGGGGTCAGAGGGTACATAACAACAGGTGATTGGAGCTGGGGAAGCAGAGTTTTGCTTTCTCAGATAAGTTTTGGAGGATTCAGAACCAAGAGACTGGCTTCCCAAGGATAACTTGGGCTGATGGCACCCCTTGGAAAGCCCTGGAGGGTGGAGCAGCAAAGGTGCTGGGTTATGTACCATATAGAATTGCCTTATTCAATCCTATGGTTGTATCATTATTATTCTCGTTTACAGAAAAGATTTTGATTCACAAAGGCTAACCACTTCTCTCAGACTCTGTATCAGTCAGGATAGGATGGGTTACACTGTAAGCAACTGGAAAGACTCAATTGCTTAAAATATCAAATGGTGTTTCTCATTCATA
>NW_012104253.1:8580314-8582509 GCF_000951045.1 Mandrillus leucophaeus
TCCGTCCTTCCTTCCATCCATCCACTCACCCACCTATCCATCCATCCATCCATTCATCCATTTATCCATTCGCCCACTTACCCATCCGCCCATCTATCTTTCATTCAACAAATATTTTGAGCACCTTTTTCTCCCCATTCCCCTTCTCTCTCCCTCCTCCTTCTCTTCCCTCTTCTCCACTGCTCTCCTTTTCTCCTTTCTCCTTGTCCTCTTTTTCCAATTACTATTTTATTATTACTTACACTGAGAGAAATTGTAGTCACTTCTGGAGGCCAAATGACTAAGAACACATTTATGCCTTCTTTCCTTACAGAGCTCATGATCACCATGTGGAATAACCAAATGACTAAACAGGTGATCAGAATATGTTGCGAAAAGAGCTAGAATGTGCCAGAGATTACCAAGGCACAGAGGGCAGGCAAATAACCCAACTTAGGAGACAGCAAAGGCTTATGGGAGAAAGAAATACCTAATGGAGACCACAAAGATTATTAAATGAAGGTGAAGGAGAAGGAGGACAGGGGTGTGGAGTGAAGCTGGAGAGGTAGACAAGGGACAGGTCATGGCAGACTGGGATGCCACATGGAATCGCAACTTTATTCCAAGGATGGTGTTGTGGGGTGTTAAGCAGGCTTCTTTCAAAAGATAACACTTCTGCTAATAGGAGAATGACATTAAGGAAGGCACCAGTTAAGAGATCAGCCGGGAAAAGCTTATAGTCCTTCTTGGGCACAGTCTGGATGTGGCTGTGATCATGGGATGGATAGCAGTCAGCAATTTCCAGAGACATTTATGAGAGAAAATTAAGTATACTCACTAGGACTGGAAATTGATTAGAAGTGGGAAGTGATGTAGAAGGAAAATGCCCAGGTTTCTGGTTTGGCCAAGCAAGTGGGCCGTTTTGCCCACTCTTTCCCAAGGTGAGGATGCTGGAGGAGGAGCAGAGTGGGGAAGCCATGTCCAGTTTTAAGCACATAGTAATTGAGGTGTAGATGGGCCATCCCAGCGAAGAGGTCTGGTAGGCAACAGACATGCACCTCTAGGGCTCAGAAGAGAATGCTGGGGTGGAGAAAGAGCTGCGGGAGCTGTCCTGTCTAATTACAAAGCCTAGGAGGATAAATGCTGTAATGAACTGGCTGGCCCAGACTGAATGCCTGGGGGTTTGTTTACTCAATACTTACTGCATACCTCCTCCATGCCGGGAACTGCTAGCCACTGAGAATTCCACAGTGAATATCTTATCTGTGGTTCCTTCCCTATGAGTCTAGTGGATCCCTCCTAGTTTCAAGAGTCCATGGCTAACAATATATTTTTAAAATATAGTATTTACATTACATTACTGTGGGAAACCACTGCTTCTCCTTCCTGGGGATTTTCAATTAGACACACACACACATTGCAGCAATCATCCATGGAAGGTAAAGAAAGCCATTGATTATGGTAACTAAGGTTGTACAGCATTGCTTTAAAATTATTAATATTTCTGCCAAAGAAATCCTGTGTAGCTTTAGAATCACATCTATTGGCTACCTCCTGAAACGGAGGATTGTTCGCAATCAAGATAAATGAACCACGGATGGGATATATGTCAGCCAGTTCAACCCACCAAACAGAGAAATAATGCTGGAGACAAGTCTCTGAGCCAAAAATCAACTAACTTACAAAATGAAAGGCTGAGCAGCAATACTCAGCATTCAGCCGCATACTACACTGTACAGGAAGGTTCCAGGCTGCCACTTGGCAGAAAAATCTCCAAGAGTTTTCCATATTCTGCAAAACTGGACCTAGGAATTCCATTTTTACGTGTGTGTCTTAGTGAAATAAAAACATATGGGATAGGAAAGCAAGTACAGGAATATTTACTGAAGCAATGCTATAACAGCAAGAAAAGGAAAGAAAAAGAACAAAAAGGAACAACCTCAGTGATCATCAATTAAGGACTAGACAAACAGATCAGAATATATTTATAGTGTGGAATCTATGCAATACTCAAACACTCCCCGTACCGACAGGACTCTAAGGCATTAAGGAAGAAACAACCCATTTTAAAATTAAGGTATAATGCACAGAAAGCAAAATTTACCCTTTTTAGTGTATACTGTTGTGAGTTTTGCCAAATGTAGGCGGTTGTGTAATCATCACCACCACCATGAAAAATAGAAGAGTTCCATCACCCACCCCCAAAGTGTACCCCA
>NW_012104253.1:8585839-8586474 GCF_000951045.1 Mandrillus leucophaeus
TGTACCATATAGAATTGCCTTATTCAATCCTATGGTTGTATCATTATTATTCTCGTTTACAGAAAAGATTTTGATTCACAAAGGCTAACCACTTCTCTCAGACTCTGTATCAGTCAGGATAGGATGGGTTACACTGTAAGCAACTGGAAAGACTCAATTGCTTAAAATATCAAATGGTGTTTCTCATTCATACTGTATATTCATAGCAAATTGGAAGGGGAGTTCTGCTTACTGTACTCAAGGAGGAAAAGGAGGAGAAAGAGAAGAAGGAGGAAAGGGCAGAATTCCAAGACCCAGGCTGATGGGAGCAACCACCATCTTGAGTATTGCCAGTTGCCATGTGAAAGAGAAAGAAGCATTAGAAGACCTCACACTTCTCTGGAACAAAAGTGATATAGGTCGTTTCTCACAACTCATTGACAATAAATAGCTACATGGCCCCATCTACCATATGGAGGCAGGAAGTGTGGTCTACCAGATAGCCAGAGGAAGGAGAAAGCTCTGTATCCATAGGTGGCACCAAAGATCATCACATTCCAAAGATTAAGTGGCCAATCAGAGATTCAAAACCCAGAGCTGCCAGGCATCCATTAATCTATCCATCTACCCATCCACCCATCCATCTGCCCATCTAT
>NW_012104253.1:8588639-8591351 GCF_000951045.1 Mandrillus leucophaeus
CTAAGGCATTAAGGAAGAAACAACCCATTTTAAAATTAAGGTATAATGCACAGAAAGCAAAATTTACCCTTTTTAGTGTATACTGTTGTGAGTTTTGCCAAATGTAGGCGGTTGTGTAATCATCACCACCACCATGAAAAATAGAAGAGTTCCATCACCCACCCCCAAAGTGTACCCCACGTTCCTTTGTAGTCAGCCACTACAACCATCCCAGCTACAAGTAACCACTGATCTGTAATCTATCCCCATAATTTTGTCATTGCGAGAGCGTCGTAGAATGAAATAATACAGCATGTAGTCTTTTGAGTCTGGCTATTCCACTTCGTGTAATGAATGTGCTATACATCGATGTCATTGTGTTTCAGTAGTTCATTCTGTTTTGCATTGCTGAAGGGTATTCCAATGTATGACTGTGTGAGTTTGTTTATCCATTCCCCATTTGAGGAACTTGAAGTTGTTCTGCTCTTTTTTTCCCTTGCCCCTCCTTATCTGGCTTACAAAAAAATGAACCCACTATAAACACTCATACATAGTTTTAAAAAATTGAGCTGTAACTCACATGCCTTTAAATACATCATTTTAAAGTGTACAGTTCAGTAATTTTTCTATATTCAGAGAATTGTGCAACCATTATCATTATCTAATCCCAGAACACTTTTGTCGCACCAGTAAGAACCCCATATCCATTTGCACTTACTCCCAATTTGCTTCTGCTGCCAGCCTATGGCAACCACTAATCTATTTTCTGTCACTATTGATTTTCCCCTTTCAGTATATAAATGCACTCACAAAATATATGGCATTTTGTTTCTGGCTTTTTTCACTTAGCTTGTCTCAAGTTTCATCAGTGTTGGAGCATGTATCCCTACTTTGTTTCTTTTTATAGGAAACATTACATTGTATAGGCACACCACATTTTATTTATTCATTCATTAGTTGATAGATATTTAGGTTGTTTACTTATAGCTATTAAGAATAATTCTACTGTGAACACTCACGTACAATGTTGTATGAATGTACGTTTTCAATTCACTTTGAGTGGAATTACTAGCTCTTAGGATAATTTCATGTTTAACTTGTTGGAACTACCCATTTTTTTTTCTAGCGTGGCTGTACCAATTGGTATTTCCACCAGCAATGCATGAGTGTTCCAATTTCTGCACATCTGAGTCAATACTTGTTATTGCCTGTTGTGTTGATTCTAGTGTCTAAGTAAAATGAAATGTAGAGATGAATCTTTACATTTAAAATGTTTTATTCAGAAAGCAAGAATTGCAATTCAGGGCACACACACAGACCAAGTGGTCCTCAGTATGTACCAAAGAGAACATTGGAAATTTTATTAGAAAGAGACGTATACTGGTTTGGAAAGAAAGTTCATTCACACTAGAGAAGCTTTTGGGAGACAGCAAGCTTCTTGCTAGCTCTGATTAGTGAGTGATGGTGGTAAGTAAAACCAGTGTGAGGGTCCCAGCAGGTTGCTTCAGCAGCTGCTAGGTAAAGCTGTTTTTTGGGTTACAGCAGGCCATTTTGGCAGCTGGGCTTGCAGAAGATTTAATTCTTGGAGCAGGTGCTATGAGCTCCCAGAGGTTTTTCCCCGTGGCCCCTTGACTGATTTATTTGGGTATGACAAGAATGACCCAATTTGAATAATTAACTTTCACACTAGCAATCCTAGTGGATGTGAAATGTTGCCTCACTATTTGAATTTCAGTAACGGTTAAATTATGTTAAGCATTTTTCTGTGCTTATTGGCCATTTGCATCTTAATTGGAGAAATGTGTATTCAAATTTTTGCCAATTTTTAAATTGCAGAATTTGTCATTTTATTGTTGAATGCTAAGAGTTCTTTATGCATTCTAGATACAAGTCCCTTATCATGGTTATGATTTGCAAATACATTCTCCTCTTTTGTAGATTCTGCGAGCTGTCTTTTCACTTTCTTAATGGTATCATTTGTAGTACAAGTGTTCTTAATTTGGATGTAGCCCAATTATCTATTGTTTCATTTGTTGCTTGTGATTTGGGGATTATATCTAAGAGAACATTGCCTGGTCTAGGGACACATTGCCAGATCTAGGGACTTAAATCTACGTCCATTTCATCTAGATTATCTAATTTGTTGGCATACAATTGTTCACAGTATTCCCTTAAAATCCTTTTTATTTTTCAGAAGTCAGAAATAATGTCTCTTCATTTCTGATTTTATTTAGTAATTTGAGTCTTCTCTTTTTTTTTCCATCAATTTAGCCAAAGTTTTGTCAATATCGTTAATCTTGTCAAAGAACAAATTTTTGGTTTCATTGACTTTGTCTGTTTTTAAAATTGTCGGTTTCATTAACTTCTACTCCAATATTTATTCTTCCTTTCTTTCTGCTGGCTTTGGGTTGGCTTTGGGATTGTTATGCCATAAGTGGAGGATAGGTTATTGATTTGGGGATTTCCTTTTTTGACATAGATATTTAGAGCTATAAATTTTCCTCTTTCCACTGCTTTGTCTGAATTTCATAAATTTTGGTATGATGTGTTTCTATTGTCATTCACCTCAAAATATTTCCTAGTTTCTCTTATAATTTCTTCTTTGATCTACTAATTACTTAGGAGTGTTTTGTTTAATTTCCACATATTTGTGAATTTCCCAAATTTCTTTCTGTTGCTGATTTTTAATTTTATTCCATCACGCTCAGAAGAAATACTTAGTATGATTTCAGT
>NW_012104253.1:8592644-8604465 GCF_000951045.1 Mandrillus leucophaeus
GATCGGTAATAACAAACTTCTCCAAGGTAAAGGAGGATGTTTGAACCCATCACAAAGAAGCTAAAAACCTTGAAAAAAGATTAGATGAATGGCTAACTAGAATAAACAGTGTAAAGAAGTCCTTAAATGACCTGATGGAGCTGAAAACCATGGCACAAGAACTACATGATGCATATACAAGTTTCAGTAGCTGATTTGATCAAGTGGAAGAAAGGGTATCAGTGATTGAAGATCAAATGAATGAAATGAAGTGAGAAGAGAAGTTTAGAGGAAAAAAGAGTAAAAAGAAACAAAGCCTCCAAGAAATATGGGACTATGTGAAAAGACCAAATCTACATGGACTCTCAGTGCAGGTCTGTTGGAGTTTGCTGGAGGTCCACTGCAGACCCTGTTTACCTGGATATCACCAGTGGAGGCTGCAGAACAGCAAATATTGCAGAAGAGCAGATGTTGCTGTCTGATCCTCCCTCTGGAAGCTTCATCTCAGAGGGACACCCAGCTGTATGAGGTGTCAGTCTGCCCCTACTAGGGGGTGTCTCCCAGTTAGGCTACCTGGGGGTCAGGAACCCACTTGAGGAGGCAGTCTGTCCGTTCTCAGATCTCAAACTCTGTGCTAGGAGAACTACTACTCTCTTCAAAGCTGTCAGACAAGGACGTTTAAGTCTGCAGAAGTTTCTGCTGCCTTTTGTTCAGCTATGCCCTGCCCCCAGAGGTGGAGTCTACAGAAGCAGACAGGCCTCCTTGAGCTGCAGTGGGCTTCACCCACTTTGTTTACCCGCTCAAGCCTCAGCAATGGCAGACACCCCTCCTCCAGCCTCACTGCCACTTGCAGTTCAATCTCAGATTGCTGTGCTAGCAGTGAGCGAGGCTCCATGGGCATGGGACCCCCCTGAGCCAGGCACGGGATATAATCTCCTGATGTGCAGTTTGCTAAAGCCATTGGAAAAGTGCAGTATTTGGGTGGGAATGTCCCGATCCAGGTACCCTCTCTCATGGCTTCCTTTTGCTAGGAAAGGGAATTCCGCGACCCCTTGCACTTCCCGGGTAAGGTGATGCCCCACCCTGCTCCATGGGCTGCACCTACTGTCTTACAAGCCCCAGTGAGTTGAACCCAGTACCTCAGTTGGAAATGCAAAAATCACCCATCTTCCGCGTTGCTCACGCTGGGAGCTGCAGACTGGAGCTGTTTCTATTTGGCCTTTTTGGAACCTCTCTCTTTTCATTTTATAAACGGTGTCTTTCAAAGGGCAGAAGTTCTTACTTTTGATGAGGCCCTATTTATCACATTTTCTTTTATGGGTCATCTGTTTGGTGTTGTATTTAAGAAAGCTTTACCTAACTAAGGCTATAAAGATTTTTTTCTTTTTTTCTTTTTTTTTCCTGAAAGTATTGTGGTTTTAGGCTTTACATTTAGGCCTGAGATCTATTTTGAGTTATGGGGTTTTCTAGTTATAGGATCATGTCATCTGCAAACAGAGACAATTTGACTTCCTCTCTTCCTATTTGAATACCTTTTGCATGATTGCCCTGGCCAGAACTTCCAATACTAGGTTGAATAGGAGTGGTGAGAGAGGGCATCCTTGTCTTGTGCTGGTTTTCAAAGGAAATGCTTCCAGGTTTTGCTCATTTGGTATGATATTGGCTGTGGTTTTGTCATAAATGGCTCTTATTGTTTTGAAATATAATCCATTAATGCCTAGTTTATTGAGAGTTTTTAACATAAAGGGATGTTGAATTTTATCAAAGACCTTTCCTGCATCTATTGAGATAATCATGTGATTTTTGTCATTAGTTCTGTTTATGTGATGAATTGCATTTATTGATTTGTGTATGTTGAACGAAGCTTGCACCCCTGGGATTAAACTGACTTGATTGTGGTGAATAAGCTTTTTGATGTGCTGCTGGACTCAGTTTGCCAGTGTTTTATTGAGGATTTTTGCATCAATGTTTATCAGGGATATTGACCTGAAGTTTTCTTTTTTTGTTGTGTCTCTGCCAGGTTTTGGGATCAGCATGATGCTGGCCTTGTAAAATGAATTAGGGAGAAGTCCCTCCTTTTCAATTGCTTATAGTTTCAGAAGGAATGGTACCAGCTCTTCTTTGTACCTCTGGTGGAATTCGGCCGTGAATCTGTCTAGTCTTGGGCTTTTTTTGGTGGGTAGGCTATTTATTACTGCCTCAATTTGAGGACTTGTTATTGGTCTATTGAAGGATTCAACTTCTTTCTGGTTTAGTCTTGGGAGGGTGTGTGTGTCCAGGAATTTATCCTTTTCTTCTAGATTTTCTAGTTTATTTGTGTAGAGGTGTTTGTAGTATTCTTGAATGGTAGTTTTTATTTCTGCAAGGTCAGTGGTGATATCCCCTTTAGCATTTTTTATTGCGTCTATTTGATTCTTCTCTCTTTTTTCTTTATTAGTATAGCTAGCAGTGTATTTTATTATTTTTTTCAAAAAACAAGCTCCTGGATTCATTGAGTTTTTGAAGGATTTTTCCTGTCTCTATCTCCTTCAGTTCTGCTCTGATCTTAGTTATTTCTTGTCTTCTGCTTGCTTTGGGATTTGTTCTTGCTTCTCTAGTTGTTTTAGTTGCGATGTTAGGGTGTTGATTTGAGATCTTTCTAGCTTTGTGATGTGGGCATTTAGTGCTATAAATTTCCCTCTTAACACCGGTTTAGCTGCTTCCCAGATATTCTGGTACATTGTCTCTTTGCTCTGATTGCTTTCAAAGAACTTCTTGATGGCGGCTCTAATCTCATTATTTACCCAGGAGTCATTCAGGAGCAGGATGTTCAATTTCCATGTAGTTGTGTGGTTTTGAGTGAATTTCATAATCTTGAGTTCTAATTTGATTGGACTGTGTTCTGTGATACCGTTTATTATGATTTTGGTTCTTTTGCATTTGCTGAGGAGTGTTTTACTTCAGATTATGTGATCAATTTTAGAGTAAGTGCCATGTAGCAGTGAGAAGAATGTATATTCTTTTGTTTTGGGGTGGAGAGTTCTGTAGATATCTATTAGGTTCACTTGATCCAAAGCTGAGTTTAAGTCCTGAATATCCTTAATTTTCTCTCTCAATGATCTGTCTAATATTGATAGTAGGGTGTTAAAGTCTCCCACTATTGTTGTCTGGGAGTCTAAGTCTCTTTGTAGGTCTCTCAGAACTTGTTTTGTCAATCTGGATACTCCTGCATTAGGTTCATATATATTTAGGATAGTTAGTTCTTCATGTTGAATTGATCTCTTTTCCATTATGTAATGCCTTACTTTGTCTTTTTGGATCCTTGTTGGTTTGAAGTCTGTTTTGTCAGAAACTAGGATTGCAATCCCTGCTTTTTTCTGCTTTCCGTTTACTTGGTAAATTTTCCTCCATCCCTTTATTTTGAGCCTATGCATGAATTTGCACATGATATAGGTCTCTTGAATACAGCATACCAATGGGTCTTGATTCTTTATCCAGTTTGCCAGTCTGTGTCTTTCAACTGGGGCATTTAGCCAATTTACATTTAAGGTTAATATTGTTATGTGTGAATTTGATCTTGTCATCATGATCCTAGCTGGTTATTTTGCACACTAGTAGATGCAGTTCTTCGTAGTGTCATTGGTCTTAGTATTTCAGTGTGTTTTTGCAGTGGCTAGTACCAGTTTTTCCTTTTGATATTTATTGCTTCCTTCAGGAGCTCTTGCAAGGCAGGCCTGGTGGTAACAAATTCCCTCAGCATTTGCTTGTCTGAAAAGTATTCTATTTCTCCTTTGCTTATGAAGCTTAGTTTGGCTGGATATGAAATTCTGGGTTGAAAATTCTTTTCTTTAAGAATTTTGAATATTGGCCCCACTCTTTTCTGGTTTGTAGGGTTTCTGCTGAGAGGTCCACTGCTTCCTTTTGTAGGTGACCTGGCCTTTCTCTCTGGCTGCCCTTAACATTTTGTTTCCTTCATTTCAACCTTGGAGAATCTGATAATTATGTGTCTTGGGGTTAATCTTCTCATGGAGTATCTTACTGGGGTTCTCTGTATTTCCTGAATTTGAATATTGGCCTGTCTTGCTAGGTTGGGGACGTTCTCCTGGATGATATCCTGAAGTGTATTTTCCAACTTGTTTCCATTTTCCCCATCTCTTTCAGGTACTCCAATCAGTCGTAGGTTTAGTCTTTCTACATAGTCCCATTGTTTTGGGAAGTTTTGCTCATTTATTTTCATTCTTTTTTCTCTAATTTTGTCTGCTTCCCTTAATTCAGCCACATAGTCTTCAAGCTCTGATATTCTTTCTTTGACTTGATTGATTCAGCTACTGATACTTATATTTGGATCATAAATTTCTTGTGCTGTGTTTTTCAACTCCATCAGATCATTTATGTTCCTCTCTAAGCTGATTATTCTAGTTAACAGCTCCTGTAACCTTTTATCATGGTTCTTAGCCTCTTTGCATTGGGTTAGAACATGCTCCTTTACCTCAGTGAATTTTGTTACTACCCACCTTCTGAAGTCTACTTATGTCAATTTGCCCATCTCATCCCCCATCCACTTCTGTGCCCTTGCTGGAGAGGTGTTGCAATCATTTGGAGAAGAAGCACTCTGGCCTTTTGAGTTTTCAGCATTTTATTGTTGATTCTTCCTCATCTTCATGAGATTGTCTAGTTTCAATCTTTGAGGCTGCTGCCCTTTGGATGAGTTTTCTGTGTGGACTTTTTTGTGGAAACTGTTGTTGTTTTCTGTTTGTTTGTTTTTATTTCAACAGTCAGGTCCCTCTTCTGTAGGGCTGCTGCAGTTTTCTGGGGCCCTATTCATCTGGGTCCTTCCCCTACCTGGATATGTCACCTGAGGAAGCTGGAGAACAGCAAAGATGGGTGCCTGCTCCTTCCTCTGGGATCTCTGACTTCAAGGTGCACCAACCTCATGGCAGTAGGAATGTTCCTGTATAGGGTATCTGACAATCCCTGTTGGGAGGTCTCACCCAATTGGGGGGCACGGGAATCAGGACCCATTTAATGAAGTACTTTGTCTGTCTCTTGGTGGTGGGGGTGTGCTGCACTGAGGGGAAAGCCACTGATCTGGGCTGTCCAGATTCCTCAGAGCTAGCAGGCAGAGAGACTAAGTCTGCACGTCCATGGAGACCATGGCCACCCCTCCCCCTAGGGGTTCAGGCCCAGGGAGATCAGAGCTCTGCCCCTCATCCCCTGGCTGGAGTTTCTGTAGTTCCTACAGGGAGGCCCCGCCCAGTGAGGTGGGATGAGTCAGGGTCCAGCCTAAAGAGGCAGTCTGGCCATAGTCTGCCATAGCTAGTGCACCATGATGTGGGGAATGCCTCTTGGGACTAAGCCATCCAGTCTCCCTGGCTCTAGCAGGGGAGAAATGCAGCCTGGAGCTATAGTGATGGCTGCTGCCCTTCTCCTGCCCCAGGAGTTCAGTGTCTTAAGCAGCTAGCAGCCGGAGTGATGTCTGCCCTCTCTCCCCTGGGGAGCTCAGCTTTCCTAGCCAGCTGGCAGCCACAGTGATGATGGCTGCCCCTTTCTCAGGGAGCTCAGTGGTCTTAGGCAGCTGGCAGGTGGCAACCACAGTGATGGTTGCTGCCCCTCCCCCAGGGAGCTCAGATGGCTTAGACAACAGGCAGGCACAGTGACGATGGCCACCCCTCCCGCTGGGAACTCGGTAGTCTTAAGCAGATTTCAGCTGAGAGGCTGTTGAGAATCTGTGGCTCTGTGGTTGGGACCCAAGGTCCTGGTGGCATGGGCTCATGAGTGGAAACTTCTGATCTGTGGGTTGCACAGATCTGTGGAAAAAGCACGATTTCTCAGGCTGGGTAGCACACTCACTCACTGCCTCCCTTGCCTGGGCATAGGGGTGCTCTCCTTGCCTTGTGTGGCTCTCAGGTAGGCTGATGCACCATCCTGCTTTTCTTTGCTCTCCGTGGGTCACACCAACTGCCTAGTTAGTCTTGATGATAGAACCTGGGTATCTTGGTTGCAGGTGTAGGATTTCCATGCTGTTTTGGTTCTTCTCAGTGGGAGCCTCCGACCGTTGCTGCTTCTAGTCAGCCATCTTGACTCCACCGCCTGATTGATTTTTAAATGTTGACCTTTAATCCTATGACCTTGTGAAAATTAGTAGTTCTGGTAGCTTTTTGGGTAGATTCTTTGGGATATTCTACATAGAAATTTGCATTGTCTGCAAGTAGAGACATTTATTTATTACATTATTAAACTAGCTAGGAACTCCAGTATGATGTTAAATAAGCATGGGGAGGGGGGCATCCCAGCCTTGGTCTTGATCTTTGGGAGAAAATATTTAGACTTCTATTTTAAGTATGGTATTAAACATGGCTTTTTTTTTTTTTTTTTTTTTTTTTGGAGACGGAATCTTGCTCTGTCACCCAGGCTGGGGTGCAGTGGCGCGATCTCGGCTCACTGCAAGCTCTACCTTCCTGGTTCATGCCATTCTCCTGCCTCAGCCTCCCAAGTAGCTGGGGTGACAGGCACCTGCTGCCACGCCCGGATAATTTTTTTTGGATTTTTTAAATAGAGACAGGGCTTCACCATGTTAGCCAGGATGGTCTCAATCTCCTGATCGCGTGATCCACCCGCCTTGGTCTCCCAAAGTGCTGCGATTACAGGTGTGAGTCACCGCGCCCGGCCTCTATTCAATATTTTTAAGACTTGTTGAATTGTATAAATTATTTTTTCTGCGTCTATAGAGAGGGTCACACGGTCTTTCATTTTTAGTCTGTTGATGTGATTAATTACATTGATTGATTTTTGGATGTTGAAATGGCCTGAACTTCCTGCAAAAGATCCCACTTAGTAATAGTGTATTACCATGTATGTACATATATATGGCACAATTTGCTAATATTTTTGCTGAAGAATTTTGTGTCTGTATCCATGAGTGATATTCTTCTCTAGTTGGTTGTGTGTGTATGTGTGTGTGTGTGTGTGTGTGTGTGTGTTTCATTTCTGTGGCTAGTTTTGGTACCTGTGTAATGCTGGCCTCAGAAAATGAACTGGGAAGTCTTTGCTCTTCTTCTACATTCTGGAAGAGTTTGTGTGTAATTCATATTTCTTCCTTGAATGTTTGGTAGAATTCACCAATGAAGTCGTATGTAGCATATGGGCTGCTTTTAAAGAGTGTGTTTTTTAATCAATATCTGCTCCACCCTTGACTTTGAGTTTTCCTTTGTGCCATGCCTGGACAGAGAGAGAAAGAGAGAAAGAGTCTCTCTTCATGCTCTTGTCTCTTTCCCAGCTGTAAACTGCTGTTATTTGTTACTTGACACTGTTGTAGCCTGTTGACAGGATGTACTACAGAGTTTGCAGGTGAAAAATAAAAATGAAGGCTCCTTGCTCAAAAAGTATTAAAAGTGTCAAGATGGCAATAGCACAGTATTAAACCAAATGCAGGACCCTTCTAAGCATGGGTTGTGTGATCACACAAGTCATTGGCCATGAAGTCATTTCTGCCTCTAATGGGGGACAGAGCTGGGGCATCCTCTCCTGCTCTGGCTAAGCTTCAGTTTTAGAGGCAAGAACTGTGTCCCTGGGTCTTGGAGATGGGGCCTTCTTAGCAGTGTCGCACACTTCCAACTGTGGGTCTGGTCAAGGGACAGTGATCTTGCACCTTCTGCAAAGGTAGAAGGTATTTTTATGTTCCTTCTCCCAGCTAGGATGGGTTTCTATCAATGTGCTGAGTGTGACAGAGTGTATATTGTCCTTCCTCAGGGGTATAAGCCATTTGTTCTGTAGGAGACATAGTAAAAAGGATCCAGGTAGGGTTTAATGTTTTTCTCACAGTGGCTACTGTGCCTTTCTCTTGGGTCAGCACCATCAGTGATGCCTCTCAGCACTCATGCTCTGACCCATCTTTCCTGTAATCATCTAGCTTGGAGAACAGCTAGCTAGCAGCTACAAATTCCCCTTGTGCTTGTGATGCCCAGTAGTTCTATATCCTCTCACCTCTCTCTATTTGTCCTTTAGCAATTTGTTAGCATTTTTAGCTGACTTTTCTTACCAGTGTCTGGTGAGATTTGCCACAGGTAAGCAAGGGTTCGCCTCCCCTTTCTTCTTGGAGGATCCTGTATTTCCCTCGATTTCACATTAGTTGGTTGCCCTGTGACCTCAGCTCTTTAACAGGTGCAAGATTTACAGGTTGTCCAGCATTTTTGCTGTTGTAAAGATGGAAGCAATTTTTTTTTCCATTTGCCTATCTCCTAAGTGGAGAATGGAAGTCTATGAGTATTTTTTAAAACTGTATTATGGCAAATTGCAGTATAATGAACCCCATCACCCAGCTACAACAATGATCAACCAAAGACCTCATTAGTTTCATCAATTTCTACCCTACTTCCTTCCGCCCTAATGGATTATTTTGCGAAAACAAATTGTGCTCATCATGAAATTTTGAACATAGTATGTAATTATAAGATATATTTTTAAGTCAATAAGTATATCACAATAGTGAAATAATGATTCTATGTGAACTCATTTTTGTTTAAATAAATATCTACGTGTTTGCAAGTGCATGGACAAACATCTGGAAAGAGGTACACCAAACTGAGAGAAACATTTGTATATGTGGGCATGGGATGGGATTAGGTGAGGGTCAGGGTGACACGTGTTTATCTGCAATGTCTTTATTAATGATGAGAACATATTTTTGTATTATTTGTGTGATTTTAAAAGTGTGAAAAAGAAAAAAATGAAGAAAGTAAAAGAAGTGAAAGAAATGCAGTCAGACTTTGGAATCTGACTTGAATTTGAACGCCACTTCACTTTGGTCCACATGTGTGACCATGGATGAGTCACATCACGTTGGGGGAGGAAAGGAAGTGGAGAGAATTTGGAAAGGAGATGAGGGAGGACAGATAAGAATCCCTTACAGGATTACTTGTGCTAAAGGATTAACAAACTCACTCCATGTAAACTGTCCGGCATACAGTGGATACTCAATAAGTGTGAGGATCCTCATTTCCTTTGGCATCTCCACTTAATGTAGAATTATGAGCAGGCACACACTCATGGAGGAATATTAAATCCTAATGACAATGAGCTTCTTCTGCCCCTGTGTGGTGTGTTCAAGTTATTGCTAGGATTTCTCTCACTCATAGAGAAACCAAAATGAACATCATTTATTTTCCCCTTGAGTTGGAATTCACTTTTTTTACCTTTTGATCCCCAAATCTGATTCTGCAGTATCTTGTTTAGGTTTCTATTACTGTCCAGTGCTGACAATATCTCTGTCTCCCTCATCAGCTTGTAAACCTTTTGAGGGCAGGGACCTGTTTTACTCTCTGTCTCCTTTCCCTCTCTCTCACTTTCTCTGTCATAACAATTTCAAGCCTTCAGGGCTGGTGTGATGATTAAATTGCTTCAAGTCTGTGAAAACTTTTTGTAAACTACAAAGTGCTTTCCAGATCTACTCATTTGTTTATTCACAAACTTTTGTTACAATGCCTATATGCTGCACACTGCACAATGTGAAGGGCTCAACGCACTCTCTTGTGGCCTCATAAGATGTTGGAGAGAGCAATTGTCAAAATATACAAAAAGACTATGGTTGGCATTGGACAAAGTGCTGTAGGAGCCTAGAGAAGGAAGGGTTAGCTTTTGCTAGGGACAGGGGCAAGCAAACAGTTGACATGGAAAGAAGATTTGAGCTACAGGTTGGGATCTCAGTAGCAGCTCCTGATGTGGAGAAGGGAGATGCGAGAAGGACACTCATCAACACGGCGGCTTGTGAGAGGCAGACGACACATTCTGGGACCACCCCAGGGTCCTGTGTGGCTGCACTTTAAGGGTCATTGTAGATGTGGCTGGAGAAAAGTCTCAAACCTTAGGTTGAACAAGAACATGAAGGACTTTGAATGCTGTACTGAAGAAGCTACACATAAATCACTCAAGCTTAGCCCAATGCCTTCCAGAGGGCAGATATTCAACAATTACCTGAACACTGAGTTAAATGGATGCAGTAGATAGAATCTTCATTGTTTCTATTTTGAATTGTCTATTTTCTTTTACTTAAAGGGAGGTGATTTCAAAGTCTCAGCCTCACCAAGTCTATTTTAACAACAGCATTTCACCGAACACTTTCACTATGCCAACATGTGACATTTATATTCATTATGAAGAAAAGTCTCCTGTCCTGACAACTAATGACTCTTTCTTGGAAGGTGATCCTTAAAAATACATGGCATTTTCTCAGGATGTAAAAATCAATGTGCTAAAATCACTAGCATTCCTATACACCAACAACAGTCAAGCTGAGAGCCAAATCAGGAACAAACTCTCATTCAAAATTGCAATAAAATACCTAGGAATACAGCTAACCGGGGAGGTGAAAGATCTCTACAAGGAGAACTGTAAAACACTGCTCAAAGAAATCAGAGATGACACTGACAAATGGAAAAATATTCCATGCTCATGGATGGGAAGAATCAATATCGTTAAAATGGCTATACTGCCCAAAGAAATTTATAGATTCAATGCGATTCCTATTAAACTACCGTTGACATTCTTCACAGAACTAGAGTAAAACTGTTTTAAAATTCATATAGAACCAAAAAGGAGCCCAAAAAGTCCAGGCAATCCTAAGCAGAAAGAACAAAGCTGGAGGCATAATGCTACGCAACTTCAAATTGTATTACAAGGTTACAGTAATTACAACAGCATAGTACTAGTACAAAAACAGACACATAGACCAGTGGAACAGAATAGAGATCCAGAAATAAAACCACACACTTACAACTATCTGATCTTCAACAAACCTGACAAAAACAAGCAATGGGGAAAGGATTCCCTATTCAATAAATAGTGCTGGGAGAACTGGCTGGCCATATACAGAAGATTGAAACTAAACACCTTCCTTACACCATATACAAAAATCAACCCAAGATGGATTAAAGACTTAAATGTAAAACCCAAAACCATAAAAACCCTGGAAGACAACCTAGGCAATACCATTCTGTACATAGGAACAGGCAAAGATTTCATGACGAAGACCCAAAAGCAATTGCAACAGAAGCAAAAATTGACACATGGGATTGAATTAAAATAAGAGCTTCTGCACAGCAAAGGAAACTATCAACAGAGTAAAAAGACAGTCTATAGAATGGGAGAAAAATTTTGCAAACTGTACATCTGACAGAGGTCTAATATCCAGCATCTATAAGGAACTTAAACAAATTTACAAGAAAAAAACCAACTCCATTAAAAAGTGGGCCAAGGACATGAACAGACCAGACCCTTTTCAAAAGAAGACATACATGTGGCCAACAATCATATGGAAAAAAATCAATATTACTGTTCATTAGGGAAATGCAAATCAACACCACAATGAGATACCATCTCACACCAGCCAGAATGGCTACTATTAAAAAATCAAAAAATAGCAGACGCTGGTAAGTTTGCAGAGAAAAAGAACACTTATACACTGTTGGTGGGAGTGTAAGTTAGTTCAACAATTGTGTAATACAGGCTATTCCTCAAAGACCTAGAAATAGAAATACCATTTGACCAGCAATCCCATTACTGGGTATATACCCAAAGGAATATAAATCATTCTATTATAAAGATACACACACACATATGCTCATTGCAGCACCATGAAATCAACTCAAATGCTCATCAGTGATAGACTGGATAAAGAAAATGTGAAGAACAAACAACCCCATCAAAAAGTGGGCAAAGGATATGAACAGACACTTCTCAAAAGAAGACATTCATACAGCAACAGACACATGAAAAAATGCTCATCATCACTCGCCATTAGAGAAATGCAAATCAAAACCACAATGAGATACCATCTCACACCAGTTAGAATGGCAATCATTAAAAAATC
>NW_012104253.1:8604767-8647987 GCF_000951045.1 Mandrillus leucophaeus
GCAAGAACAGAAAACCAAATACCGCATGTTCTCACTCATAGGTGGGAATTGAACAATGAGATCACTTGGACACAGGAAGGGAAACATCACACACTGGGTCCTATTGTGGGGAGGGAGTAGGGGAGAGGGATAGCATTAGGAGATATACCTAATGTAAATGACGAGTTAGTGGGTGCAGCACACCAACATGGCACATGTCTACATATGTAACAAACCTGCCCGTTGTGCACATGTACCCTAGAACTTAAAGTATAATAATAAAAAATAAATAAATAAAATAAATTTTAAAAAATAAATAAAGTAACAAATTAATTAAAGTCTACTGTTATACATTTTTAATGCTACTTAACATGATAGCTAATATAACATATTTTGGAGAAAAAAAAAGAAAATATGGCACATACACACCACTGAATACTATGCAGCCATAAAAAGGAATTAGATCATGTCCTTTAAAGGGACATGGATGGAGCTGGAAGCCATTATCTTGAGCAAACTAACACAGGAACAGAAAACCAAACACTGCATGTTCTCACTTATAAGTGGGGGCTAAATGATGAGAACACGTGAACTAATAGAGGAGAACAATACACACTGGGGACTAATGGAGGGAGGAGGTAGGAGGAGGAAGAGGATCAGGAAAAATAACTAATGGGTATTAGGCTTAATAGCTGGGTGATTAAATAATCTGTTAAAAAAAAAAAAACATGACAAAAGTTAACCTATGTAAGAAACCTGCATGTGTAGCCCTGAACTTAAAATAAAAGTTAAAGAATAATTTTAAAAGAATATATAGCTTTTTTAGAAGCTTGTCCATGTACACTTTTGGGGATATAAAAGATTCAGTAACCGTATCTAGATTTCAAAACATCTACAAGTGAAGCTAAATTATTTTTTGCTAGAAGATAAATTTCTCTCAAAAGAACTTGACTGTCATTTCAGCAGTTGACAGCTAGCATTCATTAAAGATGCTACCTTCAGGCTTTTAAGGAAAAGGAAGAAAATGAAATCTAACTATTTGGAATGGAGAGTAAACATAAATTAGAGTATAAAGTTTTAAAGTTCTTAAGAATATACTTAGATAAAATAAATTAGTAGAAAAAGAAACAAGGCATTTGACTAGGCAAGCTACACAATATGGGAGAAAATCAGTAAATATATTAACAAAAAAGTACTTTAACAAATTAAGACAATAGTCTTTTCTTTTTACCTGGCAAAGATTTAAACGTATCAATTGTAAGTGTTGCCAAGGGTAGGATAAAATGGGCATGGGCATAGGCAAGCACAAGTGTAGTGGACACTGTAGTGTGCCACCCAGATTCCCACTGAAGGATAGAGGCACCTATTTCCCCAGCTGCCAGGAGTGCTGCCTGCTCATGGCTCACAGCAGAGTCCTTCCTTAGACATTATCCTTGCCTAAGGAAGCTGCCTCCCTAATAGATCTCACATCCAATGACTGGGCCATTGGGACACACAAAGCTCTGAGCCCTTGACTTTAATTCAGGACAGCTGAAGGGGCCGTCCTCAGCCCTGTTGCTATTGCACTGCAGTTCAGTGTGTCCCTCCACCTGTCCTACTCATTCTCTTGCAGGTGCCATTCCAACAGGCTTTCCCAATAAACCTCCTGCACACAAGTCTCCATCCTAGGTCTGTTTCAGTGTAAGATGACTGCTATGAAGAAATAAACATCTTATCCCTTGCCAAATCTATTTATATTTTCATTTATAAAATCTTACTTTGGTTCCACATTTATAAGGTATTTTCCATCATGAATCAAATTAATATGCATCCATATTTATTTTCTCCTGGTTCTTTTAGTATTCTATATTTTAATATGTAACTCGTTAATTCATCTGGGAATTCATCCCAGTGTCCTGAGTGAAACAGGACTCTAATGGACTCTAATTAACTCCCTCCACCCCCTAAATTGTTGACCCCTGGAACGCATTATGGGATAAGCCACACGATTCTCAATAGATTTTGAAGGTGCGTGATTTGATTCCACCAGCAGAAAGTCCGGATATCCTAAATTGGGAGTGCTCCAACTTAGAGGGTCCTTCCGCAGGACTAGCAAGATTTCTGTTTAGCCAGCAGGGAGCTCTGGTGCATAAGAAATGCTATCAGCTAAATTCTGCTAATTGGCTAAATTCTCCCCACAGTAAATGATTTGCCTTCTCAGAACACAGTGAACTCTGCAATTGCAGAGCGCCTCTCTCCCTAGCTCCCGATGGGACCCACGGGGACAGGCCTCTTTCTGCTGTGGACACTACCCGAACCTGTGGCTGAAGAGCCTGGCAAAAATGAATTTGAACTCCACTAAGGGGCATCCCCAAATAAAACAGTCTGTCTTCAGGATTAGGGAGTTTTCTGTTGCCGGCAGGGCTCAGACAGGGACTCCAAAAGCGTTTAGTTAGCTTTCCATAGACCCAAAGTCTCACCATTAATGCCACTCCAGGGTGGCTTTATATATGCGATTGCACTTAAAGGCCCTTTATTAAATGAAAAGTACTTAATGACAGTCTTTGTTGAAATTTTCTCAGTGATGACTGAATGACTCTTTTGTGCTCTGATTTGAGGCTTGGGAGAAAGTCCTGATCTGCCCCTAACTCTCTCCTGTCATAGCACCTGAGTTGTCTTCACTACAGACTCATCCCACTGGCTCCCCAGAGCACTCTCTTCAGTTAACATACCCTGCAGGCAGAACAGCAGGGACTCTAGCAGCTGACCCATCCTGGGCCTTGACAGGCTGGTGGAGAGCCAGGGATGACTTTTCTGCGACAGTCATGGCTGTGGCTGTGGCACTGTGGAGCAGGGTAATAGCGAGGCTTCTAATCCCAGCTCTGCCACTGACAGATACAGGCTGCAGCTGCTGGCAAGCTCCTTCTGTCTCAGAGCCTCGTCTGTGAGTCTGTGAGTGGGACCACAGAATGGGCAGAGCTCTTATTTTCACAGGGATCCTGAATCCTGATTTTAGGAGACGATGGTTTTGTCACAGGCATTTGAACCAGAGCAACTCCATCTTGAGTAATGGTTGGGTAAAATGAGGCTGAGACCTACTGGGCTGCATTCCCAGACAATTAAGGCATTCTAAGTCATAGGATGGGATACAAGGTCAGCACAAGATACAGATCATAAAGACCTTGCTGATAAAACAGGTTGCAGTAAAGAAGCCAACCCGAACCTACCAAAACCAAGATGGCAATGAGAGTGACCTCCGGTCGTCCTCACAGCTACTTTCACCAGCACCATGACAGTTTACAAATGCCATGGTAAAGTCAGGAAGTTACCCTATATGGTCTAAAAAGGCAAGGCATGACTAATCAACCCCTAGTTTAGCTTGTCATCAAGAAATAACTATAAAAATGGGCAAACAGCCGCCCTTGAGGCTGCTCTGTCTATGGAGTTGCCTTTCTATCATTTCTTTACTTTCTTAATAAAGTTGCTTTCACTTTACAGACTCACCTTGAGTTGTTTCTTGCACGAGATCCAAGAACCCTCTCTTGGGGTCAGGATCTGGACCACTTTCCTGTAACAGTGTGAACTCTACCAAATGTGGTTGGCTTTTGATTTTGTCAGCTAGGGTGGGGTTGGGTCAAGGTGATGTCCACAGGCTCTGCCTCTCCCTTAACACTCAGGGCTCCCAGGACCACAGCATTGGGATCACCTGGCTGTCTGTCACACATACAGACTCCTTGCCTTCTACTTGCCTTACTGAACCAGAGCTGCTGATGTGGGCCCAGCAATCTGCCTGTAATAGACCCTTGGGTGATTCTGATGCACAGTGAAGTCTGAGACTCCTGTCCACAGGGAAAAGTCCAGCCTCTCTCTCGCATATCTCACAAGCCCCGCAGAATCTGGCCCCTGCCTAATGCTCCTTCCTGTGTACTTCTTTCCCCAACAGCACATAAATGTGCACACACACACACACACATAAACACACATACACCATACACTTTGTTAAAAGGTAAACTGAGACACATTAAAATATTAGAGCTTATTTGAGAATTCAACATTCCACAAACTGGGCAGCTCCAGAATTCAAATGGTTCAGGGTCTTGCCAAAGAGGTTTGAAGGAAAGGTTTTATAGAACAAATGTGGAAGCAGAGCAAAAGATTATTTGATTAATGTTTGAGCAATTGCCTTGAAATAGCCTTTGCAAAAATTGTAATGGTAGGAAAAATATGACAGTGAAAGAGATCCAAGCTAACCAACTCCATCTTACCTTTAACCTCCAAACTGCCCTTGGTCACGTCTGCGTATTGGCCAAGCTAATGTTGGGAGAAATTTATAGTTTAAATGACAATAGCTCTTCCCCAAAACTAAAGCCCCTATGTAAAGCTAATGAAAAGCCACCAAGTTAGAAGGATGAGAGAGATCTGAATTTGTAGTTAAATGATTACCAGCCATTATTCCAGAGGTCACAAAATTTGCAACTCCCCCAATTACTCCTGTAAATAACATTACTATTGTAGAATTAAGATTGGCCTTTTAAGATGTCTTTTCAGACTTTTGCATTTCTCATGAACAGATGACCCTATGCAGACCCACGACTCTCCACTCAACCAATCCTATGGCCCCCACCCAAAAGCAGACTCGGAGAATGAGGACCATTTTCCACACCCCTGTGACTGCATACTCAACCAATCAGCAGCATCCATTCTCTAGCCCCCTGCGCCCCAAACTATATTTGAAAAATCCTACCTTCCAAATTTTAGGGGAGGCCAATCAGAGTAATAATAAAACTCTGTTCTCCTGGTTGGCTGACTCTATGTGTGTAAAACTCTTTCTCTATTGCAATTCCTCTGTTTCGATAAATTGGCTTTACCTGGGCAGTGGGAAAGGTGAACTCATTGAGTGGTTATAGCCTCATTTGAACTATTGTGGTAGGAAGTTCAAGACAAAATAACAAATGCCCAGTTGGCTGCCTGTGATTAGTTAAGCTTAAGTTTTGTTTTCTTTTAATTTCTGAGTTAGGTTTCAGTTTGATTATATAGGAACCCAGGGTGTCAGAGCCACCTCAATCTAGTGACCTCCCATTTCATTATTTTAACAATTGTGACTGGGCATTCCCCTACCATCTAGACTGTGGAGAATTCTCAAGGATAATTTATGCTACTGTGATTTCGCTCATGCTATTTCCTTCTCCTGAATGTTGTGTTGGAGCTCAGAAACTGATACTCCAAAATATGGCATTTTGACATGCTGAACTGAAGAAGCCTCAGGTCTCCCTGACCTCTTCCTTCTTCCACCGTCTCTCTCAAAGAAGCTGAAGTTTCTTTCTCTACCTAAAATCCAGACCCACCAAGGAGAACAACTGTTCTTTCTTCTGCTCCCTATTATCTCATTATCTATTGCAGAAAAGAAGACCAAGATGTGACCACACGTGAACAGACTCTTTTACAAGTATAATGACTGTCCAAAGATCGTCTACATTCCAAATAAAACTGTTTACTATTTACAAGGTAAGCTCTGTTCCCCATCCAATCACTCTTCCTGGCACTCACTTATTGCCCTTCAATAGAATTCCTCTTCTCCTCCTGGCCAATAACCTGTTTTACCAGAATCCAAACCCCCATTTCTTCTGTAACTTCAAAATGATATATAAGTTCCTGTAGCTCATTGGGAAGTTGGGTCTTCATTCTGAAGGATCCTGTGCATACACATTAAATAAATTTTTATGCCTTTTCTCCTGTCAATCAAACAGTCTCCTTCCAGTGATTTTTCAGTGAACCTTTAGGAGGCCAATGGCCATGGTCCCGAGAGATGTTTTCTACCCAAACCCCCAACTGACCTCTTCTCCTGGAAACCCAAGAATAACTGCTCATGCCTTTTGCTTAATCTCCTCCCCAAAACCTCTCTGGAATCATTTGTCCTCACAGAGCATTAACTCTACATTCCTTCATGTTGTTCCATGTCCTTACTCCTGCCATCTTACTTGCCATACTATGGGGCACTGTATGCCCACCTTGCCACTTTGAGTCTTCACTCCTTGAAGGCAGTATCACTGTCTCATTTTTCGTCATACCCCAGGGTCTACTCCAGGGTGACCATCACCTAGAAGGGACTTCTTAAGTGTTTGCTGGGTGAATGAGTTGTCTACAGAGCTTCAAAGAAGAAAATAAATGGTTTGTGGTCAGTTGAGTTCTGGGCAGACAGTGGATTGGCCAGCTTTGATGAGGGTGTGCAGGTCCTTACTGGAGGATGGTGGAGAATTCTGCAGTGCACCTTGGGGATACTAGTGCCTGAGAACAGCTCAGGGAAAGTTGCTCAACAGGGAAAGCGTAAAGCTGAAATGGGAAGGGGACATTGACCATCTGGGCCTTTGTCTCATGTTGGGCTGAGATCAGTCTTGGCCGTTTGGATGGTGCACATTTTAGGAGGCTGGCCCTCTTGCTATTTACTGCACACACCTTACTCATTTCAGACTGTCAATGGCTAGCACAGTGCCTGGTACATGTAGGCAGTGAGTCAATGTTGGCTGAATGGGTGGGAAACTTGGAATGGTAAAGAGGTGACTTCTAACAGGGAAGAGCAGATAGCAGGTGGTCAGCAACAGTAGCTATAGTAGGTGAGATCCCTGGGAAGATGACTACCCTGCCGGTATGGGATATGAGGGAGAAATATGAGAGCCTCCTCACTTCAGGTGTCATTGCTCAGCATATATCCAGGCTTTGTTTTCATATTCATCTTGCAAAGAGCCTTTTGGGAACAGTTTTCTTATTGAAACATACTCAGTGTTTAAGCCTGCAGGTGTGGGGTGGTGGCAGTCCACCTGGCATCCTTTGCTCTGTCCCTGGTCTCCTCTCTCTGGCTTTTCGGGTTCCCATGAGGATACTCACCCATGAATAATGGAGCTTGCATAAGACCAAGCTCCTGTGTTTGGAGTCCTTGTGCTGAGGCCACAAGAACTTCCAAAAAGTTCACTGAATATCTAGGAGGAACAACAGAGAGTAATTGGAGCATGAATTTAGTTGGCTCAGCACATTCAGATGTCTGATCCTGGCAGAGTTAGTGTCCTCTGGGGCATGTCCTATTCCATGAGGAATTCCAAAAAGAGCTCATCTAGGGAATTCTCCTTTCTTAGTTCTTTGATTTCTTTCCTCACTGTTCTCCCTGGGTTTCCTTACTTTCAAGAGCAACACTCAAGGCCTAAAGGCAGAGAGATGCAGCAAAGGGGTGGTTGGTTGCCCTGTTTTGAGGACCAGTATAGTCAGAGCTCCCCACCTCCCATGGTCTCAGCATAGCAGGAGCCTTCAAGTCCCAAGGACTCCTCCTCCCAAAGCCAAAGTCACACAAGCCAAGACCAGTGGATAACTCAAAATGAGATGTGCTGGTGCAGGGGAGACAGAGACCACAGAACACAGATATTGGCTCCGTGATCCCACAGTTGAGAAGGGAAGGGAAGACAGAGGGTGTATTAATCAAGACTCTTCAGAGAAACAGAACCTATAAGATATATAGGTGTGTGTGCATGTGTGTATATATATAAACATATATATGTGTGTGTGTATATATATGTGTGTGTGTATATGTGTGTGTATATATATACACACACACGCACACACACACAGAGAGAGAGAGAGCGCAAGAGAGAGATCTAAAAGGAGATTTATTATGGCAATTGGCTTATGTGATTTTGGAGTCAGAAGTTCCATGATTTTCCAACTGCAAGCTTGAGACCCAGGAAAGTTGGTGATGTAATTTGATCTGAGTCCAAAGACCTGAGAACAGAGGGGCTGCTGGTGTAAGTCCTGGAGTCTGAGGGTCCAAGAGCAAGGAGTCAATGTCAAAGGTCAGGAAATGATGAAAGTTTCAGTTGAAGAAGAAAGAGAATTTGCCCCTCTTCTGTCGTTTTATTCTATCAGGGTCCCCAACAGATTGGATGTCACCCACCCACATTCTTTACTCAGTCCATTCATTCAAATGCTAATCTCTTCTGGAAACACCCTCACAGACGCACCCAGAAATCATGTTTTACCAGCTATCTGGGCATCTCTTAGCTCAGTCAAGTTGACACATGGAATTAATTATCACAAAAGGGAAATGTCTACAGGGCTTTCCTGTGATGAGACTGGTGTACTGGAGGCACCACAGGTTTCACCAAGGAGGGGGTGGTCTAGTCAGCCTAGGAGCACAGAAGGAGCCCAATTTGAGAAAATGAATGGGTGAGTTTGGATTATGGAGAAGGCGGTGGGGAGAGAGGGTGTTCCAGACAGAAGAAGGAGTGCAGCCAAAGCATGAAGGAATGAAACAATCTGGTCCTATCGGGGACCTCAAACCCAAATGTAACTCAGTGTGGGACTGGGGAGTATAGAGGAAAGTCCAGTGAGTGTGTCACCTAGAATGATAATATTTATGAATGCAGTTGTATAGTATTTATATATAAATACATAGTATTTCAGTAAATTAAAGAATATAAAATAATGTAAGTCCCCCCAGAACCTGGCCCACACAGTTTACTGAAGGGCTGGAGTGAGAAAGAGGAGAGAGATATCAGTGAGTCCTCCAGCTCCTCCCTCATGCTTAGAAATAAAAGCAAAAAAAGTAAGTTCAACCAAACTTGTACACTGGTTCAGAAGAGGTTCCAGAAGTTCAGGGACCAGGATCATCAGAATTTTATAAACATTTGGAAACTTTGTAACTACCTAAACATGTTATTTTGTTATTCAATATCTGATTCTACTTAGTGACTTGAAGAAAAGTAGCACATAGTCAGAATATTAGTCAGGACGGGCTAGGGTCTGCCGCAGAAACTAACTAACCCAGGAATCTCTATGACTTCATGGAATAGAGGCTTATGTTTTCCCTTGTGTAAAGTTCAATGTGCTCAGGGGGGCCTCTTCTACTTTTTAGTATGTCACTTGATGTATACTGCCTCTGCAAGAGAGAAAGACACATGTCACTTGCATTCATAGGCAATAACTATTGACATAGTCTCAATCCAACTGCAAGAGAGGCTGAGAAGTGCAAAGAAGCACATGGAGTATTTGGTGCATGCCATCTCTGCCAAGCATGCCCTTCTCATCACTAACTGTCTCCTCATTTCTTTCTGCCCCCACATAGAGCCCACTCAACCCCTCCTCTAAAATCTCCCCCAGTCACCACATCCATTTCAAACTTAGATCTCTGGGTGATGTCTGGCCATCTTCCCAGCAAGTTCACATCCAAGGATATCCAAACTGAAAAAAAAAAAGTCCCCTGCCATCCCTGCTTCCAGTATGTAATGATGGAACTGAGATAATACGGCCTCAATAGGCACTTCTCACTTGGAAAGGGAAAGGATGGCAAGTACATAGAGTCACTGTCCATAGCAGTTCTGAAATCCCACTGGGCAGAGTTCATGAAAGCCTGTATCCTCGGCATCCATGGTGAGGCTCTAATTTTGCTCTCTGAGAGATGCTTCTTTGTTCACTTTTCTCCATGAGCCCTGTTCCACCCATGAGGTTATTTGTTTTTTTGTAAGCTTCCTTGGTAGCATGTGAATCAGGCATTGAGAAATAAGCCCTCCTTAAGGACGGCTGTTCTAAAAGTTTGGTGCAAGCCTTAAGGCTTGAAGACTGAAGGTCTTATTCAGTCTGTCTGTATGGTTTCTTTGGTAATATGACCCTTGAAAATGTAGTACAAGTATAAACTTCATTTTATTGCACTTCACTTTTTTGCACTTCACAGATATTCCATCTTTTACAAATTAAAGGGTTATGGCAACCCTGTGTTCAGCAAGTCTCATTTTTCTAACAGCGTGTGCTCACTTTGTGTCTCTGTTTCACATTTTGGTAATCTCAAAATACTTCAAACTTTTTCATTATTATTATATCTGTTATGGTGATCTGTGATCAATGATCTCTGATGTCACTACTGCAATTGTCTTGGGGTGCCATGAACAGTGAACTTAATTGATAAATGCATGTGTTCTGACTGCTTCATTGATTAGCTGTTCTATCATCTCTTCCCATCTCCTCAAGCCTCCCTATTACGTGAGACATAACAATATTGCCATTAGGCTAATTAATAACCCTACAATGGGCCTTGAAGCATTCAAGTGGAAAGAAAAGTCACACGTCTGTCACTTTAAATTAAAAGCGAGAAATGATTAAGCTTAGTGAGGAAGGCATGTCAAAAAGTGAGACAGACCAAAAGCTAGGCCTCTTGGGCCAGTTAGTCAAGTTATGAATGTAAGGGAAAAATTCTTGAAGGAAATTAAAAGTGCTGCTCCAGTGAATACACAAAAGATAAGAAGGCTAAGCAGCCTTATTGCTGATATGGAGAAAGTTTTAGTGATTAGAATAGAAGACCAAGTCAGCCACATTTTCTTAAGCCAAAGCCTAACCCAGAGCAAAGCCCCAACTCTCTTCGGTTCTACGAAGGTTGAGAGAAGTGGGGAAGCTGCAGAAGAAAAGCTGGAAGCTACCAAAGGTTCGTTCATGAGATTTAAGGAAAGAAGCTGTCTCCATAACATGTAAGAGCAAGGGGAAGCAGCAAGTGCTGATGTAGAAGTTGCAGCAGGTTATCCAGAAGATCACTGATGAAGGTGGCTTCAGGGCAGATGAAACAGCCTTCTACTAGAAGAAGAGTTCATCTAGGACTTCCATAGCTGAAGAGGAGAAATTCATGAAATTGATTACTGAATAAATTACTGAGTATTTTAAGTCCCCTGTTGAGACTTAATGCTCATTAAAAAAGATTCCTTGCAAAATATTACTGCTCTTTGACAACAAGCCTAGTCATCCAAAAGCTCTGATGGAGGAGACAAATGTTGTTTCGATACCTGCTAAGACAACATCCATTCTGCAGCCCATGGATCAAGGAGTAATTTTGACTTTCAAGTCTTATTATTTAAGAAATACATTTTATAAGGCTATAGCTGCCATAGATAGTGAATCCTCTGATGAATCTGGACAAAGTGAATTGAATACTTTCTGGAAAACACTCACCATTCTAAATGCCATTAAGAACATTCCTTATCCATAGGAAGAAGTCAAAATATCAATATGAACAGGAGTGTGAAAGACATTGATTTCAACCCTCATGAATGACTTCCAGGGGTTCAAGACTTTGCAGAGGAAGTAACTACTGATGTGGTGGAAATAGCAAGAGTACTAGAATTAGAAGTGAAGCTTGAAGATATCACTGAATTGCTGAAATCTCTTGAGATGAAGTCAAAATATTCATGTATCTCACTTGATTGTGATTTTCACTTTATTTCAGTGGTCTGAAACCAAACCGACAGTATCTTTGAGGTATGCTATACACTTGTGATTTATTTGCTCCCAGCCAAATCCATGCATCAGTAACTGCACCCAAAAATTGTTTTAAAACTGGTTCTCGATCTGCATTACTTCTTCACTCCCTTGCCGTGTGCCCCACCCAACTCAATGGAGGCACCACTGAGGTCATCTGGAGTAATAGGTAGGAAAATCCTGCCCTTATTCTTTGCCATGAATTTGATCTTTACGGGGAAGTTTGGTTGAGCTTTTATACCTTAAAGCCTTTTTTGCCCCATGTCTTCCTGTTTGGGATCCAGAAGCACTTAGCTTTTCATCCAAGTAATCTTCACATTTCTGGATTCTCTCTATTCCTCCCTCTCTGCTCCCCCACCCCAACTTTTTTTTTCACTGTAAGCTCATCGCTTATAAAACCTTATGAAATGCAGCCAATAGCAACCAACACATACCACTGAACATATGTTTTCCAAGCCCTACCCTAGAATTGTCAATTTAGTAAGCACATGGTCTGCTTCCCAAATAACCATAGGCAGGTGTCGCCACACATGGTAGTGTTTTATGACAACATGAATTGACATATTTGTATCTTAAGTTATAATTTTCCTCAATGCCTGTCACCCCACAATGAAGCAAGTATCACATATTTTAGGTTTGTTGCCATAACAGAGCTTTACTTCCAACCCCAATTTCTGTTTGCGTCAAGATAATCAGTGCAGTTGCCATAGCAAATACATACTCTGAAATTGTATGGCTTATGTGAGTATTGTAAGAGCTTGGGCAGCAAAGATCAGTGTCTAGGGGTTCCCTGGAAACAGCTCTGAGAAGGACAGTTGTATATAGAAGATTTTCTGAAAAGTGTCTTGGGGATGCAGCTGTAAGGGCAGGAAGGAGGACTGGGTGGAAGGAGATGCTGACTCTCAGTGTGGTTGCCACAAAGCCTCAGCCAGTCTTACAGGAAGCTCTGAAGCTGGGATGGTCCTTTAGTTGTCTCAAACCAGAAAAATAGAGCTGGGCCTTTGTATCTAGGCACGTGCCAGTCACTGGCTACTGGCCATTCTCTTGGAAAGGATGTAAGCTTGGGCAAGGTCAAACCCCACTGGGAGGGCAATGTCCAATGAGGGATACAACTGTAACCCATCAGCCCCCTGAAGAGAGGATATGAGAGGAACACCACATCATCCATCTGAGGTAGCATAAAGGCTTGGGTTTTATAGCAAAGGCGTCATCGGTGATCCCAGCTGCCTATGCACCTGGAGCAGGAGGACTGCAGCGGACACCAAGAAGTAAAGGACATTTGGTACTAATGATCCCAGCTGCCTATCTTCAGATTCCTTTGAATAGAAACAGCTTCTTCTCTTTTTCCTTCCATGTGTCAAGCAAGGGCTTCTCATTTGTAGAAATGAAAGAGAAACCTCATTTAAAGATGATTCTGGGAAATTTGGTTGTGATGCAGCAAAGAAGGGGATGGGAGTGCAGGGGTGTTGCCAAGTTGAATGCAGAGCACCCGACAGTATAGAGGTGCTCCATAAAAGGTCAAAGAAATGAACGACCCCCAAACTGGGAAAACCCTTATGCCCAACGATATTAATCCCAGAATCATTTACCAAAGGGGATATCTGAGCAAACCCCAAACATCCAATAATAAGGACTATTTGAGCTAGCGTGGGCATGAAATCGTGAAGCCAGGCTGCAAGCTCCTTGGAAACCGAGACGGACCTAGCACAGAGCCCAGCTCCGACACTGAGTGGGTGATGGATAATCCAATCAGCACGCTTACTGGGGCATAAAAACGAAAACATGCTGTAACTGCATACAATGTGGAGGCCATGATGTTAAGACTAAAAGCTGGATACAAAATTGTAAGCTCACTGTAATTAAAATAAGTAAAGTATACATGCTGGTGACATAAGGCAGGAAGAGAAATTAGAAGGGAAGGAAAGCAACTATAAAGGGCTCTAGGCAGTATCTTTGGAAGCTGAGAGGCTGGGGAAAGCAGAAGGAGCTGGGGGCAGGTCAGTGGCCAGGGTCTGGGGGAAAGAGACATAAGCCCAGACGCAAGCCATCAGCAGGCGAATGTGGGAAGAGGGTAGCCACTTCGGCTCCAGCCAGTCAAGCCAGCCAATCTCAGGGAAGAGAGTTCTCCAAGTATGGGAGGGTGCACTTACCGTCTTCAGTTAGAGGTAGAATCTGACTGTCCCTTGGTTCTTGGGCTGGATATTGTCTAAATCTCTGGGATGAATCCAGCTTAGGTAGGTTAAACTACTCGTAATGAACAGAGGGTACTGGGATGAGAAGTCAGATTTGATCACAGCCCTTTTATATACTTTTCACTGCACATCTTTGTTCCGTCCAAACTGGGTGTTGCTTAAGCAGTGTCTCACGTGTCCGCAGCATCTAGGGTACGTGCACACTTCATCATGTCGTCACTGATATTGCCACCATTGTCATCATCAATCACATGTATTGATTCATCCACAGACAAACATCCATGCCCAAGGCACTCTTCTAGACACTGGGGTAAAGTAATTAACAAAACAGTCAAAGCACCTGCCTTCACGGATTCACGGTGGGAGGAGCCAGGGAAAATAAACAAGTTTCACATAGCAATAGAATAAAACTAAACAGGGAAGAGGTATAGAGGGTGATAAGGAGGGACCAACTAAGGGAAGGAGAGGGGAGGGGAGCAGCCAGGGAAGCAGGATGATGAGGTCATGTATTGGACTCAGGACATCGAAGCAAGGGAGTGTTTCCAGAAGTGAGGGAAGGGCCAGGGCAGCACTGCCGCTGATGGCTCAGCTGACCTTGACCACAGCAACTTTGGGGGAGGGGCAGAGGCGTCAGCCTGACTGAAGTGGGTTTTAGAAAGAACAAGAGGAGAGTAACTGGCTCCTTAGGCTGTGAGTATTGGGTTTTTGAGCACAGATTTTCTGAGCACTTTTGATATGCCTGTTACTCTGCTAAGCAGCTCACAAATACCATTTCCTTTAACTCTTAATGGCCTTTGAGGTGAGGACCATTTATCCCCTCCACCTTTTTTTTGAGACTCTTTCTATCTATCACCCAGGCTGGAGTCCAGTGGTGTGACCTTGGCTCACTGCCTCCCAGGTTCAAGCAATTCTCCTGCCTCAGCCTCCCAAGTAGCTGAGATTACAGGCGCCTGACACTGTCTGGCTAATTTGTATTTTTAGTAGGAGTTTCACCATGTTGACCAGGCTGGTCTCGAACTCCTGACCTCAGGTAATCCACTGGCCTCAGCCTCCCAAAGTGCTGGGATTACAGGCGTGAGCCACCACACCTGGCCCCATTTATCCGCCTTTTGACAGGTGAGGAGACCAGGTTTTAGTCCTAAGAGCTCCTAGCTGCTGTGTGGCAGAGCTAGGGTGGGGACCAGGCTCTCTTCTCCAGAGCCTGCACTGGGCTTAGTGGATTGGGAAGGGTGAAAAACGATGGAGGCTTGAACAGACCCATTCCAGGGGCATCCCCTACTTCTTCTGGTATCACTGGGGCCTAGAGGATCAGTGAGCCTTTGCTCCTTCTCACCTGGAAGGGACTTTGGAGACCACCTGGAAGGATGTTAGCCTTGTGAGTCAGCTTGACTGGGCTCTAATACTCAGCTATTTAATCAACCACACTCCAGATGTTGGCTGCTGTGAAGGTATTCTGTTGATATGGTTGACAGTCACAATCAGGTGACTTTAACTAAAAGAAATTATCTTTCATAATATAGATTGGCCTCATTTAATCAGTCAGAGGCCTAAAGAGTAAAAACTGAAGTTCCCTGGAGAAGAAATTCTACCTGAAGACTGCAGATTCAACCTGGGCCTGAGTGTTCAGTCCGCTGGCTTGCCCTACGGATACCGGACCTGCCGGGCCCCACAACCACGGGAACCCATTCCTTCACATAATTCCCTCTCTATATGTGTACATATAAACCATAAATATGTAAAAATATGTGAAGGTATAATGTATAAAATATATACGGAGGTATGTATATACATGGGTATATATCAATAAAATTTGCATTGTATGTACTGTGAACCCTGAATATCAGTTAATTTAGAAAATTTATTTTCCCAAAGTTGAGGACGCACACCTGTGACACAGCCTCAGGCAGTCCTGATGACGTGTGCCCAAGGTGGTCGGGGCATAGCTGGGTTTTACACATTTTAGGGAGACATGAGTCATCAATCAATATATGTAAGAAATACTTTGGTTCTCAAAGCAGGGAGGGGGCTTCCAGGTCACAGGTAGGTGAGAGACAAATGGTTGCATTCTTTTGAGTTTCTGATGAGCCTTTCCAAAGGAGGCAATCAGGTGTGCATCTATCTCAGTGAGCAGAAGAATGACTTTGAATAGAACAGGAGGTAGGTTTGCCCTGAGCAGTTCCCAGCTTGACTTTTCCCTTTGGCTTAGTAATTTTGGGGCCCCAAGATTTTCCTTTCACAATACATATATAAAATATATAATATATGCATATATCGATACCTATATATCTACATACATATGGATATATGCATATAAAGATATGCATAAAGTATGCGTGTCTAAAGGTAAGATAGCTCTTATTGGCTCAGTTTCTCTGGACAGCCCAGACTGTAAACACCTGGTCTAATGCCTTCCAAGAGGACAGGCTAAGAGCCATCCACGGGAAGTGACACACCTAGGGTTACACTTTGAGTTGGTAGCTAGATCCCAGGCTGTTTCCTGTCCCCCAAATGATGACTTTTCAGAAATCTGTAAGAGGGAGAGAACAGAGCCAAAGAGGGCCCACCTTACCTTCTTTTATCTCCTTGCAAATGCAGCCTTTTCATCATTTCCAGAAGCATCCATGGGGTTTGTGTAAAAACGGATTGGTTTTCATATCTCAAAACTTTAACCGCGAAGGGAAGGACGATGGCATGGAGTGAGGGACATTTTTCCTGATTCTCATTTCCTTGAGATTTTGCATAATTTTTGGTCATTAACTTTGGGGAGTATTGTCAGATCATTCAGTCCCCTGGGAGGCAGTAATGACGTCTACACCGCAGGAAACAGAGTTCCAGGTAGAAAACCCCAGGCAAAAAGGGTGTTCGGCACTGGGAGCTGACCCAGTTTTTCAAAGAGCCCAAAAGGACTTGCTATGCTTAAAACCCCACATTCCATTGTTCTTTGTCAGGGAAATTTCTCCTCCTTGTCGCTCCTGCTGTTTTTGTCCTGGAAAGCAGGTGATGTTCCAGGGTTTATACTACATAGCACTGTAAAGTACTGTATGGCTTATACTGCACAGTGCTGCCACTGTCATATGGTTTGACAAGTCATCTCTTCAAGAGATGCAGGGTTGCATGGCAGTAGAGAGCTCAGCATGACACTTATTACCCCTGGACCTTTGGCTCATTACTAAGCCTCGATCTCCTCATCTGTAAAATGGGCATATCACAGGTAAAACCTTAAAAGGCTCTTATGAGAATTAAACAAGGGAATATACTGGTGACTAGTAAAAATCCAATGAATGTAAACTTTTATCATGATCATCATTAGAGTGTCTCTCTCACTTGTCCTAAACTGGGGCCAGTTAAGCAGGTACTCCCTGTTAGTATGTTTACCTTTGGAATTTAGCCTGGCACAGAATGGATCTTCAAAAAGTGCTGAATGAATGATTAATTAAATGCAATGCCCATTCATGAATGATAATACACCTTAATGAACAAAAGGGAGCTGGATAGGAATCTGCTTAGGTCTAATTCTGACCTCTGAGTTTCAAACATATGTTCAGCAGTGCCACTTTTTGATGAAACAACACTGTCTTCCAAGGTCTAACATCTAAGAGACAAAAGCAAAGCTCTGGCTGGAGGGCAGATGGGTGGCTGGACCCTCCTAGCTCAGCCTCTCACTCTGAGAACCTCGCGCCATCTCTGGGTTTCTTCAAGAGTCCCACAAAGATGAAATTTGAGTTCAACCTCTCCCATCCACCCACCCACTGATCCAGCCTCCAAAACAGTAGAACCCCTCGCCACGAAAATGTTCCCTGCGCTGTTACATACGGTGGCAAATCTTTACAAACAATTAAAAAGATACAGCAGTGGAGATATTTACACAACAAAGTAAATTAAGACACCTCCACTTGATGGAACAAATTTTGGCTGATAACAATAACTCTGAAAGTAATGTTGTACATAGGAAAAGACAAGTGAAAACACACTGGAGCTTTGTAAAATATGCCTTCATCTGCGGAAGGGATGTGGAGGGATGGGGAAAAATTAAAACAGTGTTGGACTGGACTAGAGGGATTCCGGTTGAATGTTTTCCCATCTTTCTCATTTGCTTTATGGCTAGCATAAAGCTACTTGTGCACTATATAAGAGCCATGAGTTAAAAAAAGACAGTTTTTAAAAAATACAAAGTCATTAACTGGGAAGTTCTTATTCTTTGCTCTTATGCTAAAGATATTTGACTTGAGTCCAGCAAACATTCAAGTTGAGGGAAGTATTAAACTGTACATTGTTTGTGTGTCTGTGTGCGTGTATTTGTATAAGTGTCATATGCATGTGCATGTGTGGTGTGTGTACATGTATCTATGTGTATGTATACGTATATGTGTGTGGTGCATGTATGTGGGGATGTGTGTGCACGTGTGTGACTACATGTGATGTGTGCACATATGTGATATGAATAACTGTGTGCTGTTTGTGTGTATGTGTGGCATGTGTATGTGTGCGTGTGTGTGTGTGTATCTGTGGTGTGTGTGCATGCATGTATATGTATATTTATGCACAATGAGTATGTGTGTGGGATGTGTGCATGTGTGGTGTGTGTATGTGCATGTGTGTGGCTTATGTGTTGTTTCTGTGTATGTGTATCATGGTTATGTGTGCATGTGTATGTATGTGTGTGGTGTATGTGTGGCATGTCTGGTATGGATGTGCATGTGTGTATATTTGTGGTGTGTGTGTGCATGATGTGTACATGTCATGTGTGTGGATGCATGTGTCTTGGTCCATTTTCTGTTGTTATCACTGAATAACACAGATTAGGTAATTTATAAAGAATAGTGGTTTATTTATCCTACAGTTCTGGAGGTTGGGAAGTCCAAGAGCATAACATCAGCATCTGCTGAGGGCCTTCCTGCTACCTCATGACATAGCAGGAGGCATCACATGACAAGACAGAGCAAGTGTGCTAATTTAGTTCTCTCTTCCTCTTCTTATAAAACCACCAGTCCCCCCATGGGGGCCCCACCCTGATGACCTTATCTATCCTATTTATCTCTCAAAGGCCCCACCTCCAAATGCCATCAATATATGATTTTGGGGACTAAGTTTCCAACACATAAAATTTGGGGACACATTCAAACCATAGCAGCCTATGTGTGTGTGTGAGGGTGCACGGGTGTCCAGCACCTCTGAGAGGCAAGTTCTGGTGATCCCAGCCCTGCCTCAGCACGAAGGCCACAGCCATCTCTCTGCCTTCCTTTATTAGCCAAGGAGATGCTTCACCAGGTTGGCACTCCTAATGCAGAGCTCTATTAAATACACAGGTTGTCCCTGGCCTATTCTTAGTTCTGGCAGATTCTTACAGGAGGAAAATGAATTCTTCCCCTGCACAGAAACAGCATGTTCATTCCAAGTAGTGTCACCACTGGGAGATGTGACTGTTACAAGGCCTTGTAAAATAACCAGACACTACTAGACAGAGTGTTTTGTTTGTTTTTTAAGAAAAATATTTGAAAGTACCTGTGCTCAGTATGGTGTAGTAAAAGATCATGATCTCAGAATAGGGAAGACTTTATTCCAATGTCAATCTTACCTCTGCCATTTCTTCTACCCGGTTAGACTTTGAACTTTTGGACGAACCTTCCTGAATCTCTCATCTGTAGCTGTTTTCTCATCTATAATTGAGAATAAACATGTCTAATTTTAGGATTGATAAGAGAATGAGATGTGATAATGTACAAAAGTATCAATGTCTATCTGGCCCATAGTAGATGCTTAATAACTATTAGTCTCAAATTCCTAAGCATCTTGATTTGCAAAATGTTCCACTCTTTTTTTGTCCCGCTTTTTTTCCCTGTGTCATCCTCCCTCCTTCTAATGTTTAATACTAATGAGTTAATGAGGGGGAATCTGGAAGTCTGTTAACTGGCTGAGCCCTTGTCTCCCTTCTTCCCTTCTCCATTATGTTTGCCTTGTCTACAGATCCCCAGAAGGAGTTAAGCTCCAGAGCCAGGGAGCGGTGGGGTGTGGGTGGAGGAGGGCAGGGTCCTGGCTTTGTGGTAATTACAGCTATGAATCCTTATCCCGTGTACCCCTGTGGTGTTGAGCGAGGGCCAAGACATCACCTTCTTGGAGTTCCAGGGTAAGCACTGGGCATTTTAAGATACCCAGTGAGAAGCACTTGGGCCTCAGAGACCTGAGGACTTCAGAGGGAGTGAAGGAAAGGCTACCACTTACCCACACAATGGGCCTGGTCCCTTAGACATCAACTGCTGAAGAAGACAATGAAATAGCGAGTTAAGTCCTGCCTTCCCTTGATTCTGGGTCAGCACAGGAAGCCTTGACAGCAGGGAGGCCCTGCTAGCCAGGAGCCTCAGCAGTGGGGCCAGGGGCTAACCCATGGTCTGCACCAGCTCTACCTTTTCGCCTGCATAAACTTCTGCTGAGGACATATTAATAATCAAACTAAACCACACCCTAAAGAGGTGAAAAAACAAAAACAAAAACCCGTAACCTATCTAGAGGGTCCAAAGGTAGAGACAGAGGGGGAAGCCATGATACACAGAACAGGTGCTCAGTGAAACAGGGCCTGGGGGAAGCAGATGATGACTTGAAGTTTAAAATATAAGAGTAATATAAAGATGTTCAGGTGACAGTAAGAAAAAGACTCCCTGGGACTAGTCTCTGAGCTAAACAAAGGAATAAGAGGTATCAGTCATAGCTGAGGCCTAAGTCAGTGGCTCAGAGGGCCAAGCACATGAAATATCTGAAATCTCAGAGCAACGTGGCTTTGAAATCAGGAGAGACAAGATAAGAGATTATGAGGAGAGAGGCAGGAGACTTAATACATGAACTACAGGAATTTCAGAAAATAAGAAAGGGATACATACAGAAAGGACAATCACTGAACAGAAGACATAGTAGAAGACCACTTTCTTGAGCCAAAGAAAAAAATGGAGTCTGTGGATGGAAAAGTTGTACCAAGTTCTAGGTCTGGATTAATCAGCAAAGGCATAGATATAGGCATAGCCTGGTAAATCCCTGAATCTAAGGATAAAGAGAAAGTTTTATGAGCTTCCTGGCAGAAATAAATTATCTACAAAGGAGAAATAATTAGACTCACATAAGATTTCTCTGCATTAACTAAAAGATTGAAGATGGTGGAATTGCATCTACAGACAGCTGAGTGAAAAGGATGGAGACACAAATTCCATACTCAGTCAAGGTCATCCTTCACTAGAAGTATATACTCACATGATCCGTCTGAAAAGGGACTTGATAATAATGTTCATTAAATGAGAAATGAACCCAAAGATAGACTAAAGATGGGGAGATGAAGGGGAGGGTACATGGTGATCAGTGATATGTAGTTAAATATAATATTATATATATGTATATGCACAATTACATACAGATGAACATGATGAAGCTGTCTGGGAGTAGCATAATATGCTTGTTAAATTATCTTCAAACAGAAAGAAGAGACTATCGCACAGAGTTCAAAACTATCAAACCATCCCATCAAAACCTAGGAGTCAGGAATGGTGTGGTAAGGGGGCAAATTGACATCAACTTCAAAGTCTCATTGCAGGGGCTGGAGGGAGGGGGCGGCGGGCGAGGAGGAGGACCAAGCTGAAGGAGAAAAAGGACCCATTTCACTGGGCCAAGAGAGAGCATGAGCAATGCTGAGAATCTTGGTTGGGAGCATAGGCATCTTTGGTGGGAAAGAGAATAGTTCACATCTGCGGGGCTTGGTGGCTTATCCCTGTAATCCCAGCCATTCTGGAGGCTGAGGCAAGATTGCTTGAGGCTGGGAGTTTAAGACCAGCTTGGGCAACATAGTGAGACCTTATCTTTACGAGAGAGAGAGAGACAGAGACAGAGACAGAGAGAAAGGAAGAGAGAAAATAGCTGGGCATGGTGGCTGAGGACGGAGGATTACTTGAGCCTGTCACGGGCATCCATGTGAAGAGACCACCAAACAGGCTTTGTATGAGCAACAAGGCTGTTTATTTCACCTGGGTGCAGGTGGGCTGAGTCCGAAAAGAGAGTCAGCGAAGGGAGATAGGGGTGGGGCTGTTTTATAGGATTTGGGTGGATAGTGGAAAATTACAGTCAAAGGGGGTTTGTGTCTTATGGGCAGACGCAGGGGTCACAAGGTGCTCAGTGGGGGAGGTTCTGAGCGAGGAGAAGGAATTTCACAAGGTTAATGGCTTAGTTAATGTGGGGCAAGAACAAATCACGATGGTGGAATGTCATCAGTTAAGGCAGGAACTGGCCATTTTCACTTCTTTTGTGATTCTTCATTTGCTTCAGGCCATCTGAAGCAAATGTGTACTCCAGGCTTAGGCTTAGAGGCATGACATTCCTGTCTTCTTATATTAATAAGAAAAATAAAACAAAATAGTGTTTACGTGTTGGGGCAGTGAAAATTTTGGGGGGTGGTGTGGAGAGATAATGGGTGATATTTCTCAGGGCTACTTCAAGTGGGATTAGGGGCAGTGTGGGAACCTAGAGTGGGAGAGATTAAGCTGAAGGAAGATTTTTGTGGTAAGGGGTGATATTGTGGGGTTGTTAAAAAAAAAAAAAAGCATTTGTCATATAGAATGACTGGTGATGGCCTGGATGCGGTTTTATATGAATTGAGAAATTAAATGAAGACACAAGGTCTGAATAAGAGAAGGAGAAAAACAGGTATTAAAGGACTAAGAATTAGGAGGACCCAGGACCTCCAATTAGAGAGTGTCCAAGGGGATTCTGTGTAATTACTTTTTGGTTGGTGAGTTTTTGGGCTCTATTCTTGACAGAGTCCTTTTTGTTAAGTTGGAGGCTGAGCTTGGTGAGGTGTGTTTTTAAAAGACCATTAGTCCGTTCTACCATTCCTGAAGATTGAGGACGGTGAGGGGCATGAAGGTTTCACTGAATACAAAGAGCCTGAGAAACTGCTTGGGTGATTTAACTACTAAAGGCTGGTCCGTTATCAGACTGTATAGAGGTGGGAAGGCCAAACCGAGGAATTATGTCTGACAGAAGGGAACAAATGACCACGGTGTCCTTCTCAGACCCTGTGGGAAAGGCCTCTACCCATCCAGTGAAAGTGTCTACCCAGACCAAGAGGTATTTTAGTTTCCTGACTCAGGGCAGGAAACTAAATAGATATTTAGATAGATAGATATAGTAAATACATATCTAGATAGATAGATATAGTAAATATATATCTAGATAAATAGATACAGATAGATAGATATAGTAAATATATCTAGTTTACTAGTAAATATAGTAAAGATAAATATATATCTTTAGAGAGAGAGAGAATAGTTAACATCTTACTTCCACATATTTGTAGCAAAATGTATAGTCAAAGAAGAGAGCCAGCAAAGGAAAAGTCAATGCTAATGGAATGGGAGTGGACAGAAGAGCTCCAAATTCACAATGGGAAGAAATAAAATGGATAGGAACATCTTAGTCATTCGACCTAAACTAAGACAACAAAAGTCAAAAAAGGAGAACCAAATATTAAACATAAAACAGATTGTAAAAAAATAGAAGAATGTGTACCAGCAATTACTCTGTATGTTGAATGGTTGGATTTTTCCCACCCAAAGACAGGGACTTTCATATTGGGTTAAAAGATGAAATGCAACCATATTCTGTGTTTGAAAAAACTATGCTTAAGATAGTAATAAGTGCTTAAAATAAAGGGAATGGCAAAAAGAATTTTGTAAGGTGAAATTGTTATAAGATAAAACACAAAAATCAATAGCCTTTCTCTCTTCCAGTAAATAAGCATCTAGAAATGGAAATGAGAAATGTTTTATTTGCAGTAGTGATAAACACTCTAAAGTATTTATAAATAAATATAATTTTAAAAGACAGGATCTATATGGAGAACATTAGAAGATCTTAAGGCAGGATGTAGAACTGATACAGAGCCAATCAAAGGAATGGACATAGTGAGTTGTACAATAATATGTCTTACCATAAAAATGTCAGTTCACCTCAAAATAAATGTGTAAATGAAATACAATTTTGATTAGAATTTCAAGTGAGTTATTGAATAAATTAATATATAAATCTATGTGGAAAAATAAATGCCTGATAATTGTCCCCACACACACACCAAACATGTGTGGACCTGAAAGTAGGCTGAAAGGACCTGAATGAAGGACTCATCTTACCTGACACTGGAATTTTGGAAAAAGTCATTGTTGTCAGGCCTCTGAGCCAAAGCTAAGCCATCATATCCCCTGTGACCTGCACGTAAACATCCATATGGTCTGTTCCTGCCTTAACGGATGACATTACCTTGTGAAATTTCTTTTCCTGGCTCATCCTGGCTCAAAAGCTCCCCCATAGAGCACTTTGTGACCCCCCGACCCCTGCCTGCCAGAGAACAACCCCATTTGACTGTAATTTTCTTTCACCTACCCAAACCCTATAAAATGGCCCCATCCCTATCTCCCTTTGCTGCCTCTGTTTTCAGACTCAGCCCGCCTGCACCCAGGTGATTAAAAAGCTTTATTGCTCACACAAAGTCTGTTTGGTGGTCTCTTCACATGGACACACATGACAATAGTAACCCAATCAATCTGGCACTGGTATCGGACTAAACAGATCAATGGGACAGAATAGACCATGCAGAAATGGGTCCTACTTAACAAGGATTTTCATGTAATAAAAATGGTGGCTAAATTTGGTTGGGAAAATGGATACTTGAACACATGGTGCTGGAAAAACTGGTTCTCCTTTTGGAAGGAAACACAATTGAATCACTACTTGAATCCATCCAAAAAAATTTAGATGGATTACAGACTTGTGTTAAAAAGATTAGAAATTTGCAAGATAAACGATATGTATAATCAAAGGGTGGAAAAAACCTTCGGAACCAAGACAAGAAACCCAGCTGTTAAAAAAGACAAGGTAGGCATATTTGGGTCTATAAAATTTTAAAATATACTTGGCAAAAACACTCATGAATGAAATAAAAAGACAAATGGTAGCCTGGGTGTGGTGGCTCACTCCTGTAATCCCAGCACTTTGGGAGGCCAAGGTGGGTGGATCACCTAAGGTCAGGAGTTCCAGACCAGCCTGGCCAATATGGTGAAGCCCTGTCTCTACTAAAAATACAAAAATCAGCCAGGCATGGTAGTGCGTGCCTGTAGTCCCAACTACTTGGAAGACTGAAGCAGAAGAATCACTTGAACCCAGGAGGCGGAGGTTGCACTTAGCTGAGATTGTGCCACTGCACTCCAGCCTGGTCAACAGAATGAGAATCTGTCTAAGACAAAAAAGACAAATGGTGAGTTTGGAAAGAATTCTGACAGCACAGATGACTGTATGTACATGTGTATGTGTATATATATGTATGTATGGTGTATTCAGTGCTTTAAAATTTGATGAAAACGAACAACACAAGAGAAAAAAAGGCAGGTTATCTGAAGAAGCAATGTATACAACAGCAAATTCGAATGGCCAAGAATTATATTAAAATTTTCTAGCCGTTAAGAAAAGAGTTTAAATACAATATAAGCATTAAAATTGCGATGGTATATCACTTTCTATCCCCGAGCCTGACCAAAACCTAAGAGAATGATAAATACTGCCAGAGGCCATGTAGGCCAAAAAGCTCTCTCCTGCACTGTGAATGGAAATGTGAATGGTTAGAAACTTTCAGGAAAGTAATCTGCCAACAACTGTTAACATTAAAAATTCAAATGAACCTTGACCTAGCAATCCCATTCCTGGGATATATTCCATAGAAATGAAACTACTGGTATGTACTGTCATATTGTAATTGCCCAACAGGTTCTTCCTGCCCGCTGCACAGATGAAAACAATTCACTTGGATCATGGTATTGCAGTAAAGAAAGAGTTTAACTAATGCTACACCAGCCACAGAGAAGGTGGAGTTATTACTCAAATCATTCTCCCCCTAGGCTTGGAGGTTAGGGTTTTTCCAGGATAGTTTGGTGGGCAGGGGACTAAGGAATGGGTGCTACTGATTGGTTGGGGATGCAATCACAGGGGTGTGGAAAGTGGTCCTCATGCGCTGAGCCTGCCTCTTGGTGGAACCACAGGACCAACTGAGTCATAAGTCACGAGTCCAGGTGGGATCAGTCAGATGCCAGAATTCAGAAGTCTGGTAAATATCTCCAAAGGCCAATCTTAGGTTCTACAGTAGTGATGTTACTTATTGGAGCAACTGGGGAAGTCACAAATCTTGTGACCTCTGGCTACATGACTCTAGAGCAGTAAGAGATTACAGAAAGTATGCCTACCTTTTAGCAGAATTCAGGCCCCGCCCATAATCGTGATCTTGTGGTCTTTCATTAGTCTTAGAAAAGCAGTTTCAGGCCCCAAACAAGCAGGGGATCAGTTTTAGAGAGGGACTATGATCATCCTGGCTTCAACGTTAAACTGTAAACTAAATTCCTCCTACAGTTAGCTTGGCCTATGCCCAGGAATGAGCAAGGACAGCCAGCCTGTGAGGCTAGAAGAAAGATAGAGTCAGCCATGCTAGACTCCCCTTGCTGTCATAATCTTTGCTAAGGTGATTTCAGTATGGACAAAGATGTCTGTTACAGCATCATTCACAGCGGCCCAAGACAACTAGAATTAAGCAGGTGCCTCTTTTCTGCTTATAATCAGCTTCAAGATCTGTAGGGAGACCCCCTGAAACTATTGCTGTGGAATAAAAGATGAAATGCTCCTGATTATTGTAAATACAAAACTGCATGCAGGATTGTGTAAAGACAATGCAAGATTGGACTGCCAGAATGAGCCAACAGCGCGTGATGTGCTTCCCCCTGCAGAGAGCCTATGAGTGGACATGCAGTCAGGGAGGTTTCACATCACCAAGATTCCTGTCCCAGAAAAGCAGATGTTCATAGCTCTGGGAATAGAATGCGACCCTTGCGGAGAGCCTATAAACAGACACATAAGGGGCACCTGTCCATATGGATAAGATAGGGCTATAAACACCCTCATCTTGCCACAGCTCTTTAGGCCTCTTTAGGGTTAAGGCATACTCCCTTCTGAGAATTTCTGGTCAAACCAGTTGTCTAGCCTCACGTCCTGTTTCTATGGATTGTTTATAACCAGCTTTTTTGCAACTGTTACTGCTGATGAATATCTTGCTAATCATAGGTTATGGAAAGACTGTGTTTCTGTTTTAAGGCTCCGTTAGAAATTACTGATGCACATACTATATTGTAAATTCTTACTGCTGTATACTGTACTTCTGCATATAGATGTTATGTTAAAGAATTACTTCATCCCCATGTGACCATCTCACCTCATAATCAAAAGACCCTAAATCCCTCACTAACGTACCCTCGCTCTCACTAAACTTAATAATAAATGCTAGCATATCCAGTGCATTGGTGGCATCGCAGGACCAGAAGGCAGTGACACCCCTGGACCCAGCTTTCACTATCTTGTGTGAGTCTATTATTTCTTGACCTGCCAATCCACCTGGGAACAAAGAAAGAGCCTGGTTGCATTGCGGGCTGCTGGCCAGATCCCGCAACAAAGATCTTAAAGCTCATAACATTTCATAACACTTTGCATTTGTATTAGGGCCAGCTGTGGTCAGTGATCCCTTCCTGTAGTATTTGCATTTTTGACAGAACACTTCAAAGACCAGTGGAAATTCAATGGTCTTTGGGGCCTGAGGGTAGCCTGAGATCCTCCCGAGGTGAAGCTGCAGGAGTGGGGTACTGTTTCCCAGGTAGGAGCACCTTGCATGGCAGGCTAAGGGTCAGACACTGCTTTGCAGGCAGAGGGGGACTTTAAGGCCATGTGATCCATGTGATGAAAGCTGCATTCATGGAAGGAGGGGCTGAACTTGGGGAAACCACTTGCCTTGGCTTTTTGTTCTTTGCTTTCTGAGGCAGAGCCCTACATAGGGGTGTACAGACCATGAATGGTTTCAGAAGATTCATAACTGCCTTAGCACTGGATGCAACATCTCGGGTGTATATGGACATGTGTGTCTTCCTGGGAAGAGGGTTACTATTTTTATCAGGGTCTCAAAAGAGTCTGTACCCCACAAAAGGTTAAGAATCACTATTCTGGGGAGACATTTTTCTGATAAATTATTCTGTAGTCATGAGTTCATGCCCTATCCCGCATTGTTCTAGGGATCTGTCTGTTTGAACAGGGAACCCATGAGTCCATGCTATGCACACTCCAGTTTTCAGAGGCTGGACTGGCCCAGGGAAAAAACATGGCTGCTCTATTTTGAGTACATAAAATCACACGAACAGAAGACACTATAAGGAAACAGGTTGAAAAAGGGTGGGGCAGGTCAAGTCAAGTCAGAATGAGGTCTGAATGCACCAGAAGTAATTATTGATCAATTTAATATGGAACCAGGTAGATGGCATCCTGTCTTCACTACTTATTGGCTGAGTGGCCTTTGGCAAGTTACTCAGCTTCTCTGCTGTCAATGTCTTCACATGTGAAATGAGGGTAATGACCAACTCTCCATCATGGAGTGTGGGTTTGAGGATGAAATGAGCTAATGTATTTAAAGCACTTAGAATACTGCCTGGAACCTAAAAAGCACTGCGGAACATTCATTTTAAATTATGATTATTGTCGTTGCTCTTACATAGCAGCCCTTCTGGCTTAATGAAGGCAATATGGTATCGTGCAGTGGTTCTCAAAGCATCGTCCCAGGACCGGCAGCATCAGCATCATCTGGGAACTTGTTAGAAATGCAAATTCCCTGAACCTACCCGGACTACTGAGTCAGGAGCTCTGGGGGATGGGGCCCGCAATCCATGCTTCCACAAGACCCCCAGGCGATTCTGAGACCCCCTCAGGAGAACCACTGTTGTGCTCATTAAGAACACAGGCTTTGAATTCTGGCTTCACCATCTGCCCTCTGTATAAACTGGAGAGAGTTATTTAGCCTTTCTGTACCTTGGGGTACTCATCTGCAAAATGGGGATAGTTCCAAAATGAAATGCAAGGCAATGCCATAGTGCATGGGAAACACATCAGTGCCCAGCACAGTGAGTACTCCATAAATAACGACTGTAATTATTAGTATTAGGAATGGAAAGCTATTGTTTGAAGAAACTGTTACGATAAAAGCAGCTAGAATGGGGAGCTTTAGTGTGGACGTTGATTAATCAACTCTAGTGGCTGTGTGTATGTGCCTGTGTGTGGGTGTCTGCATGTGTGTGTGCATGTGAGCATGACCTTTGTCCTGAGGGGAAGGCAAATGCTTTGTGATAAGAGCTTGTGCTTGAAAGCTTTCTCTCCTATCATAAAGTCCCTTTTAGTACTGGGGGCCCACACCTTAAAAGAGAAAGGTGTTTGTAAGGGAAACACTTCAGACTCTCCCTTCACAAATTTACGGGGTCAAAATTATCACAATTTATTTTACTTCTCTGTGAAAGTTGCTTCTTAAGCTTCGTCCTCTCACTGTTCAGCTGCCATATCAAATTCATCAGCTCTCGGAGGGGCAGGGGATATCAAGGCTCTAGTGGAAATGGGAGGGCTCCAGGATCTCTTTGCTCTCTGCCGGTGAGTAACGGTGAGGCCCAGGGATGCTCCCAGAGCCTGGGCTGCAGTAAAAGGCAGGTGGAGAGTCCCCCTAGGCTTACTCAGGACCTTCCTGACTTTGGCACTGAAACTCCTGCATCCCAGGAACCCCTCAGTCTCGAGCAGACCAGGATGGGTAGTCACCCTCTCTGCAGGTCCTCCACTCTACTTCTCTTCAATAGCTGTCACCCTGGTGGAGGCCAACCCTGGGGTCAATAGCCCATTTCCTGGTGTGGGGCTTGCCTGCCCTGCCAAGGCAGCAGTGCCCAACAGAAGCAGTAGCCAGAAGCTGTCTTCCCTTTTTGTGAGGATTATCCTGCCAGGTCCTGAAACTTCAGCATGCACAGGGTATCCTGGGGGCTGTTCAATATGCCAGCACCCAGGTCCCACCCACAGACAGTCTGAGTCAGAAGGCCAGGGCCAGTGCTTGAATGAAGGCCAGGGCCAGTACTTAAATGTGTACCTCTCGGCTGGTGTCAGGAGGTTCTGATGCAGAGGGTCTGCAGACTAGGTTTTGGGGAACACTGTCGCAAAGTCTAGGAGCCCATGCTAAAGGCTTCTTGTTCCAGATGGCCTTGTCATGTCAGGCTAGTTTCAAAGTTCTCATGATGAGCTTGTTATAGGTCGTAAAGAACAAGCAATTTATAGCTAACACAGTGGCATTGAGAAGTATTTAAAGCAGCATACATACTATTTTATCCTCAGAAATTGTTCATCCATTCCACAAACCCTGGATGAGTATCTGCATTAAGTAAGGAATGAGCAATGAGACTCTGCGTTTGCTAGCCCCACAAAGCTTAGACAGCAGAGGGGACATAGGCATGGGGCAGATAGCCTGTGGGCTGGATGCTGGTCCGGTGACATGACAGCCACTCCTCTCTAATGTCTGCATCACAGAAAGGAAATCAGAAGCAAGGATCTCTTCCCTGTAGGGCTCTGGATGGATCTGCCCATGAGGGCCATCCCTGTCACATCCTCAGCCACAGTGAGCTGTGCTGAGGAAGGGACTTGGCTATGCCCTGTCTCCCATCACTTCACCAGTTGATTCTTGATGCAATGGACTTTAATTTTTAGCAACACCAAGTGGCCTGCAGCTCCCTCAGATACCTTACTTTGGCTCTTATTATCTCTGCCTGGAATTCTCTTCCTGCCCAGGCATCACCTCATCTTAGAAGCCCTCCTGGGCCCTCTGGGTTGGGCCAAGTCCCAGGGCTCTTGCTCTGTGTGTCACTCTTGCATCTGACTCACACCCCTAATTTGAGCACTCTTTGTGGTCAGGCCCTTGCTTTGTTCAGCTGGAATTACCAGTCTCTGGCACAAAGGACAGGAAGTGGTCACAACTGTTTGCTGAGTATATCCTTGTATTGGTCTCCTAATTCAGAAAGTGAATGGCCTCAAACAACAGAAACATATTCTCTACAGTTCAGGAGGCTGGAAACACAAAATCAAGGAGTCAGCAGGGCTGGTTCCTTCTGGCAGTCTGGAGGGAGTGGACCCCCCTTCCTCTTCCAGCTTCTGGTGGCCATGGGCAATTCCTGGCCTTCCTTGGCTTGCAGGATCCAATTTCCATTTCTTTCTTTCTTTCTTTCCTTCTTTCTTTCTTCCTTCCTTCCTTTCTTTCTTTTCTTTCTTTCTTTCTTTCTTTCTCTTCCTTCCTTCCTTCCTTCTTTTTCTTTCTTTCTTTTTCTTTCTTTTTTCTTTTTCTTTTTTGTTTTTTTTGAGACAGATTCTCACTCTGTTACCCAGGCTGGAGTGCCATGGCGCTATCTCGGCTCACTGCAACCTCCTCATTCCAGGTTCAAGCAATTCTCCTGCCTCAGCCTCTTGAGTAGCTGGGATTATAGGCACCCACCACCATGTCCGCCTAATTTTTTATGTTTTTAGTAGACACAGGGTTTCATTATGTTGGCCAGGCTGGTCTTGAACTCCTGACCTCATGATCCACCCACCTCAGCCTCCCAAAGTGCTGGGATTACAGGCGTGAGCCACCGCACCCAGCCTCCATCTCTTTCTTTACATGGCTTTCCCCTCGGTGCCACTCCTTTCCTCTGTGAATTCTCTTCTAGGGACACTTATCATTGGATTTAGGGTCCACCCTAATCCTGGATGATCACCTCTCAAGATCTTTAATTACATCTTCAAAGATTTTTTTCCAATAAAGTCACAATCACAGGTTCCAAGTGGACATACCATTTTGTGGGGAGGGCACCACTCAACCCAACAACCCGCATTTCCTCTCCAGGCCTCAGTTTCCATCAGCCGTGCCGTGGGGGCTGGACCAGGTGCTGTCTGTGCTGTCAGAACACTGTGAGCCAAGGCCAGGGCTGTGCTTTGTCTTGAGCAGGAGCGAACAGGCTGCATTCTGAACAGAGTGTTCCTCCTGGTGGTCGGGCTGCCTGGGTACATGCAGCACAAAACCCTCCAGAGAGTCTCTTTCAATCAACCCCATTTCCCCTGAGCTCTCCATTCTCCACCAGACCTACTGGGGGAGACATAAAATATGAAAAAATGAGTTTTCATTTTTTTGTAAAGTAGCAAGCAGAGTTTTATTTATTTATTTAGTTATTATTATTATTATTATACTTTAAGTTCTGGGACACAGGTGTGTTACATAGGTGTACACATACCGTGGTGTTTGCTACACCCATCCACACGTCATCTACATTAGGTATTTCTCTTAATGCTATCCCTCTCCTAGGCTCCCATGCCCTGACAGGCCCCGGTGTGTGATGTTCCCCTCCCTGTGTCCATGTGTTCTCATTGTTCAACTCCCACTTATGAGCGAGAACATGCAGTGTTTTGTTTTCTGTTCCTGTGATAGTTTGCTGAGAATGATGGTTTCCAGTTTCATCCATGTCCCTGCAAAGGGCATGAGCTCATCCTTTTTTATGGCTGCATAGTATTCCATGGTGTATATGTGCCACATTTTCTTTATCCAGTCTGTCATTGATGGGCATTTGGGTTGGTTCCAAGTCTTTGCTATTGTGAATAGTGCTGCAATAAACATACTTGTGCATGTGTCTTTATAGTAGAGGGATTCTCGGTACTTTTACCCATGTTTGGTAATTGAACAAGAGTCGCAAGAGTTGGGTAGAGTTTTAAGTGTTTGTTGAATTGTCCAATTACCAAACTGAGTAAAAGTACCGAGAATACCTGATGCAGCACCCAAGCATAGCAGGCAGATTTAGAGATGCCGCTTGCAGAGGGCACTCGCCATGGGATGTGGAGGGCAGGGGCCTGGAGATACTGATGTTGTATCTACTCCTTATCTCTCAGTTTGGACACCAATCTGGTGTCCGCAACAGCTCTCTGAACCTGACAGGTTGATTCTCAGAAGCCCTGGTGTATTAGGCCATTTGTTCATTGCTATAAACAAATACCTGAGGCTGGATAATTTATAAAGAAAAGAGGTTTAATTGGCTGATGGTTCCTCAGGCTGTACAGGAAGCATGGTGCTGGCGTGGGGAGGTCTCAGGAAGCTCACAATCATGGTGGAAGGTGAAGTGAAGCCAGTATGTCATGTGGCCAGAGAAAGAGCAAGAAAGAGATAGGGGAGGTGCCATACGCTTTCAAACAACCTGATCTCTCACAAGAACTCACTCACAATGGCAAGGTCAGCTCCAAGCCATTCAGAAGGGATTCTGCCCCATTACCCAAACACCTGCCACCAGGTCCCACCTCCAACACTAGGGATCACATTTCAACATGAGATTTGGAGGCAACAGACATCCAAACTAAATTACCTGGGAAGCTGAGTTCTTAGGGTTTTATTTCATTTTATTTCAATTTCATTCTCTTCATCCTTATTCCCAATTGAATTGTCCTCTCCTTCCGTACACCTGCATTCTCACGTACTGTGTGTCCTGCCAAACATTTATTTACTCACATGTCTCAAGAAAATTACCTAATGTGAGGAACATGTATACACACATATATATTGAATTTATATGTAATTGTTTTGGATATCTATGCGTATTGTTTATGTAAGGTCAGCCGAGAGAAAGGACGAGAGAAAGAGAGGCCCAAGTTCAGGCGAGTAAGTTTATTGAACCTGCCGGCTGCTACATTACAGACAAAGGAGGCAGCCCTGAGCTTACAAAATGAGGGGTTTTATATGGGGGAGAGACCGTGGGGTCGTTTGTTGGTTAACTCTGCCACATATCACCTGGTGATGTTTATGATATCAGGAACTTACAGGAGGGTAAAGTTTGTTTATGCTTCCTATGACCTCCCCCTGTATGGTCTGGATGGTTTGTAATTGGGGTTTGCTTTATGGCAGTAAGGCTTGATAGGTAAAGTCTGCAGGCTTCACCACAGTGCCTAGATAAAGGCTTAGAAATGTAAAAAGCCTTGGAGGAAGGGGAGGGGTGTTGGCGGTACCAAGAAGCTTTTTTGGGGTGGTTTGTCCCTAACAGTTTACCATATGTATAATGTGAACCCCCAAAATTTGAGACAGTCTCAGTTAATTTGGAAAGTTTATTTTGCCAAGGTCACGGATGTGCGCCCATGACACAGCCTCAGGAAGTCCTGACAACATGCGTCCAAGGTGGTTGGGGCACAGCTTAGTTTTACACATTTTAGGGAGTCATGAGACATCAGTCAATATATGTAAGAAGTACATTGGCTCAGTCTGGAAAAGCGGGACAACTCGAAGGCAGGAAGACTAGAAGAAGGGAGGGGGCTTCCAGCTCACAGGTAGGTGAGGGACAAAAGGTTGCATTCTTTTGAGTTTCTCATTAGCCTTTCTGAAGGAGGCAATCAGATATGCATCTATCTCATTGAGCAGAGGAGTGATTTTGAATAGAATGGGAGGCAGATTTGCCCTGCGCAGTTCCCAGCTTGAAAGAGCCCAAGATATTTTCCTTTCACAATAATTCTGTTTTCCTCACAGTTTTCACTCCTCATTCTGGTTTTGCAATCAAGCTGACAGCTATGTAGATGTGGATTGTGCCTTTTCTTTTCCATTCCGCTAGCGGGGGAAGCCTAGATTACGTCACTTTCAGTTCTCTGCTACTGTAAACAGCAGAGCGATGAACATCTTTGAATATGCCTCCATGGGTAGCCGTGGAGAGTTTCTCTGGGATTGGAACCTGAAGGTGACAGTGCTGGGTCACTGAACTTGAATACATCCAGTATAAACACAGCCAGGATGCCCTTCAGAAAGGCGGTTCCAAGTTCACACACATCAGTATTGCAAGAGAGCTCCACTTTGCTCATATCCCAGCTCACACTTAGTGTCACCCAACTTGCTCATTTTGGCAATCTGCTGAAGGCAAAGTGGTATCTTACTTTGATTTGCATTTATTTGCATACTAAACACTAGCTGTCCAATCCACAAGTACTTACTTATCCTTTTTGTGCCTCAGATTTCTCATCTTAGGAGGATGTGAAGATTCCCTGAGTTAACTCATGCAAAGTGCTTACAACCACGCTTGGCACAGAGTAAATGCTCAATTAATATCAGCTAAGACCAGGCAGTCAATGTTTGTTGACTTGAATGCACCTAGGGACAGAGAGCTCACTAGGTATGGGGCACGACTTCCCCAAAATCAGACAGTGGTGGGTGGTGGAGCCAGATTCAAATACAGGAGGCCTGCCTTTAAAGGGAAATCTGCATTCAAGGGAATTTTAAAATTTATAAAGGGCTTTTCTGTGATGTATTAATAATAGAAATGCCAGAGTGGAGGGGGTGAACGTGGCTTCCCTCCCCCAGAACCCCTTTCTCTGAAAGCTGCTCACCTTCAGTCCTGGTTGAAGAGACAGAAGTCAGCATGTAGGTTATGGCATATGACACGCTTCCCCCAGCCCCCACTGGCCATAGACATGCACAGTCCTCTGCGAATTTCAGCCCTGGGTTGGTTGGTGATGGGCTCTGGACCAGCAGGTCAGTGGGGATTTGAGGTCTGATGGTTGTGGAGATTCATGTGTGACAGAGAGACACAAAGAGACAGAGACAGAGACACAGAGACAGAGACAGGGTGACACGGAAAAACTGTAGAGATGGTTCTTAGCAGCTCCCTGAGGCCTGGCTGTTTTGTGGTTCCCAGATACTTTGCTCTGTCCATACTGAACTCCTGGCTCCTGGCAGCTTGAGTGAGTTTCAGTCCCTTGCAAACTAATGCACCCTGATTGAAACTGATGAGTGGTGGAGACCCGGGATCCCTACTTTGCATTCTACCCACTGGCTGTTAGCATCTCAAGGGCAGTCACTGTTTACCAGTACAGCTGTATTACTCCAATGACTGTTCCAGTGAAAGCAGATACAGTCCTCAGGCCCAACCACTGGAGGCTGCAAAATCAAGCTATTAGTATGATGGAATGGGGTGCAGATGTTTAAAATGATAAATATGATGATTACACAGATAAGGTCCTTTGCCACTTTGCTACCTGTCAATGAAAGAGTTAACTAAAAAAACCTAGGAAGCAGAGATATATATGGATTACAAAGACAGCAAAACAATGTTGACACATTGATAATAATCAGCAGAGGCCCTGGAGAGGTATGACTGGTTGCTGGGTTAAGATAAAGGACTTTATATTTTTATGTGATGCTGATGTAAAAGGAAATAATATAAAATAATATTGTTTGACTGGTATTAAAATGCACCTTTAAAGCATTTTCTGATAAAATATCTTGAATATGGAATACACAATACATCCAGTAATGCCTTCTTTGGGTCTGGGACCACAAGGTAGGACAGATGGTAGAGATAAGCCAGGCACTGGAGCCACAGAAACCCAGGGTGGTTCTGGTTCCCCTGTGGAATCTGCATAGGTGGTTGTCATGACCTGCCCTTGATCCATCCCAACCTGGTGCTTGGTGATCTCACTGTCCTCAGCAAGCTTCTCTCCTCCTCCTCATTGATTCTTTTCCTGACCAGCAACAGGAATTGAGCACCCAATGCTGACACTCTCATATTTGAGCATCTCCTGTTTCCCACATGCTTCTGAGCACTGACACACAAAGGTGACTGAGACTAACTATATCAGTTCTGGAGTTTCAACTCTGAGTGACAGATAACTCAGTCCTGACTGGCTTACACTGGAAATGCACTTCTTAGCAGAGCAGTGTCAGAAACTCGGAGGACAATTGGAGGACCCAGAGGCTCTATGGTGCCAACAAGGATGCAGGTTCTCCCATCCTGTGCTCTGGCATCCACAGTGCTGGACACACTGTGTCCAGCTGGATTGGGGCTGGATTGCCTCATGGTCAAGGAGCCATTGGACCAAATGTGGAGAAAAGAGAGTTCCTCATTCATGGCCAGTTGAGAAAAAAGAGTTCTTCCTCACTAACTCTACAGGCAAAGCCCAATCTTCCTTCTGATTGGAGCAGCTCTTGTGCCTCTATTGCCCCTGACCAATAGCATCTCCAGGGCACCACCACACACTGACTGGCTTAGCCCTGGGCTCAGGACCAGTCACTGCCCAAGGGGATGAGGTTGCCCCAATAGTTTGGACTAACACACCCCCATCCGCAGACTGGAGTCTGTTTCTCAGGTCTCATTCTGCTGTATAGTGGGAGGCATGGGGAATGGCAGGGGGTATTTGGCAGTCAGCCAGTGTCCACCACACAGACTCTGTCCTCAAGGGTTCACAGTGTAGTGGTGGGAGTAAAAAAGTCACTGCAATACAGGAGCCAATGGACAGTCACAAAGGGCCTGCCTCTGGGGCACAGAGGAATGAGAGCTGGCTCAGTTTGGGGTCCTGAAAGATGACTGGGAGTCCTCAGCTAATTGCAGAAGTGGGGCAGGGGAGGGTAGAAAGGCATTGCTAGGAGAGACGAATCCCCCTAGAGGACCACCTTGTGTGTGCCTAGCTGAGCAGTGGGTGGTGCTAGAGCAAAGGGTGGGGCAGAAGCAAAGACCACGTTCATGGAATAACCCCAACCTTGGTGCCCTGCTATTTGGGTTAAGCAGCTTTTGTGAGCAAAGCAGAGCCATGGTGGTCTTCAGTAGTGGCCAGATACAATCAGATCAGCATGTTACAAAACCACACTTTCTATCTGGAGCCTGAAGATCCTTATTTGACCATCTAGGAAGGAGTCTCTTCAACATAGCTGAAGGATCCTTTCTTCTGACTTTATCGTCCTTCAGTTTGTCAACCCTTGCACGTTTCCACCAAGTAGCTGGTCTGCGGGGGAGGCCCAGGGGCCTGGTCTGTGACTCACTCGCCTGATTCTGCAAATCCGATGTAAGCTTTCTGTTGGGAAGCCTTACTGAGCAGCATGCTCCCTTGCCACGGGGAAGTGACAGGCAGTGACTGATGTGTGCATGCAAAGGTGTTGCCCAGAGTGTAGGCTGGAGGGAAGATGAATAGAATCTATGCTTGTTTTGCGTTTGGGGTTTGGGGGTAGGGAAGCTCATTTTAAACCAACAATGAGTCATAATATTTATTTTCTCTTCTGGATCGAACTAAAGGAAGCACAGTCTGAAATCTCTCCGGTGATTCCTACTTGCTTAAATGGGTCCTCTTGGGCTTTGGGGGCCACTGAACAATAGTTGTGACCCAGTGATGCATAGTGTTCTTCTTTCTTCTTTAAAAATGCCTCCGCCTTTCTAAGTCTCTGTCCCTCTAACCATCTCCTCCTCTTCTCTCTCTCCCTCTTCTATTGGGACAGTATTTCATGTGGGAGTCCTACAAATATCTATGCCAGGCATTATTAAAGATTCAGAGAATATAAATTCATAATTCTCGGTTTTATTGAGGAGACAATTTATATAGTTGGGGGGAAAGCAGCAATAACACACAGAAGGTTTACTCCTGTGAAATAGTGATACCAGCTCTATGATGCAGGCACTTTCTCCACCACTGAGAGGGTGGTCTCCCCAAGGGAGGTGTTCCTTGGCCTGGGCCTATGGGGATGTGCCTGGGAAGATTTGGATTCACAGGTAAGTTAAACCCGTGTACACTGAGCACCTCCTCTGTGCTGAGCCCTGGACTTGGTTGTGGGGACACAGATGAGTTATGTCCAGCCCCTTCCTCCAAGGAGCCCAGAGAATTCAGGCAGCGTGGCAGCATCCCAGGTGTGGCACGCAGTGTGAACCGTCAGATCTTGCCTGTCCTGAATACCTGAGCTCAGCTTGGTGCTGGAAAATACCTCCTGATCTCTGGGCCTGTGTCCTTTCCTATAAGGGGACAGAGTAGACTTTACCACCTCTCAGGCCCTCCTGGATCTCCTATCTTTGAACCTTTGTATTGTGTTTTCTGGAACCAGACGCGATCGTCGCTGTCCTTGGTACTGACTGGTAAAGGAGTGCTGAAATCAGGATGGGGGTTTTTGGGAATTTGGAAGCCCAACATCTACCTTGATGCTCCCTGATACTCCCCACCCTGATCAGCTGATTTCTTCTTAGCCAAGCATCCCAGTGGCTGGGATGGGCAAGAGGTGGGCGCTGGAGGGTGAGTGAGAGGTGGTGGCTCTCCCTTTGCCCAGTGGAAGAGGAGGGTAGGTCCAGGACTTGTTTCTCCTGTTTGTGCAGGGAAGCCTGGGGTCCTGAGGCTGAGGAGGCTGGGTTTGGATCAGAGCATTCAGCTTAGGAAGACCCATGATGGCTCAGTCTGATTCTCTGTGCCTCAGATTATCTTTCTGCACACAAAGTGGCAACAGTAGGTTTAGAACCCCAGTCTCCTGATGGCACTGAGGTTAACTCCTTGCCTAACCCCAGTGTCACCTCTTAATCACCCCCTCGATATCCTGCTGTGAAACAATACTGCTCCCTCCACAGCTCTGTGTAAGCTACAGTTCAGGTGACTACAAATCCAGGCAATGTACAAGATCAGAGCCTTGGATTAGTGGATCCCATATATGATGCCTTCTGGAACTTCTCAGCCCACTCCCCAGCCCTCGCTGTGTTTGTACTTTAGGAATTTCAGTTTTGTTTCCTTACAATGCAAGTATTATCTGGGGGAGCAGGGAGACGTTACGTGTAATTATGGTGAATCATTTAGCAAACAATTAGGGGACAGAGAACAAACAAGTCACTGTTTCCAAAACCCCTCTTTAATCATTTTGCACATCCTCAGAACCCAAAGCAAATATTAAGATAATTAATCACTGCCAACCTGTCACTCATAAGGACCTCACTTCCAATTAATTAAGTGCTGTTGATATTCAGTCCAGGAGCAGACTGAAATTTTGTTCAAGGTCACACTCTGAATTCTGGATCCCCTCTCTGTGGGCAGAGATTCAAGTCAGTGCTGATGCTTTCTCTAGGATTATCTGTCCCCAGCTTGGCTGTCATCGACAATGAATTCTGCACAATCTCTCTATTTCATCCAAGTTCTTCTGTACGACCTTTATGTAACCTTCCATTCTTGGAGAAGGAGGGAGGGACTTTCCAACAATTTTACAAAGATTGGGTTACACACAGGCTGCTTGAACATTTAGGTGAGGCTGGGAGATTTATCAGCATTCGGAAGCAGGGTGAGGTGATGCCAGATCATAGAAAGCAGATGGCTTCTGGGTGGGGCTGTTTCAGAGAGCCGAGGACACAGGGGAGACCCCTAGGCTGGTTGCATGTGCCGAGGACTCACCAGCATTTTCCTGGGGTCTGGCACATGGTGAGAGCAGCTAAGTGTTACTTGGGGTGGATGGACAATGAATTATTAAAACTTTATGCTTCTGTTCTCAGCACAGAACAAGTGTAAAATGAATCAAACTCTTGCTCTGCCTTCACAGCTCAGTTTATGTGCTCAGATGTTACCTCCTTGAGTAGCTTTCGGTGATACCCTTTGCTGCACTGGGGGCCCTACCTGAACTTCCACATGCCCCTCCACCTCCACCACAGCTCAGATCCTCATGTTTAATTCCATTTATAATAGTACAATTTAAGTTAAAAAAATGCATATTAAAGTTTAGTTGAGGTTTTTTGAAGATGAAAGGTTGAACACATGTTTTTAGCTTTAGTCCTTCCTGAAACCCCATCCGAATGACAACAAAGGAATTCTTAAGAAGGCTTAGACCCTTAAGGCCAAAGAGAGAAGGAGAGAAGGGAGCAGCAGATCTGGAATCTGCAATTGCAGGCTGGAAAGCAGATGGATGCGTGGTAACTGACTGAGCAGATTGGAGGCATTAAATCCTAAGTCAAAATGGGTCTGAGAAGCAATGGATGAGCATCACCGAACACCGTACAGGCTCTGGACCTGGTGGCACTGTAGTTTTGGAAGTGGAAGTGATTTGGGGCTAGAAACAGAAAGATTGGTTGAAAGTTCAAGAAGCAGTTAGACTTCCAGCTTCCTCAGCCACTTCATGCTACTGGGCATGCCCCTTTCCCACTCCAGCAGAGGGTGTGAGCCTTATTCCCTGCAGAAGATAAAGAGAGGGGCTCTGGACTTGGGACGCCAAGGGCACAATGCTGGAAAACACTACATCCTGGAGGCCAGAGAAGTACCAAGGGGAGACGGTGGAAGAGTCTGTCTTGGGTGCAGGTAGCAAAGTCACAGGTTGTCCCTAGAGAACTTCCCCAAAATTATACAACTGGTGAAAAGTCAGTGTGTCACTTCACACTCATTAGGCTGGCTATTATTTTTTTTAAAAAATACAGAAAATAACAAGTGTTAGCAAGGATATGGAGAAATCAGAATCCTTGTGCATTGCTGGTGGGAACGTAAAATGTTGCAACTGCTGTGGAAAAGAATATGGTGACTCCTCAAACAATTAAACATAGGATTACTATATAATACAGAAATTCTACTTTGGAGTATATACTCGAAAGAAGTGGAAGCAGGGACTCACAGAGATATTTGTGTAACTATGTGCATAGTAGTGGTTATTCACAATAGCCAGGAACGGGAGCAACCCAAGTGCCCATAAATAAAATGTGGTATACACATACAATGGGTTGTTATTCAGCCTTAAAAAGGAAGGATATTCTGACACATGCTACAACATGGATGAACCTTGAAGAACTATGCTAAGTGAAACAAACCAGTCACAAAAGGACAGCTAGCGTAGCATTCCACTTATGTGAGATACCTAGAGTAGTCAAAATTGTAGAGGTAGAAAGTAGAGAGGAGGTTATCAGAAACTAGGGAGAGAGGAGAAGGGGAGTTAGTGTATTAATGGGTACAGGGCTTTGTTTGGAATGATGAAAAAGTTCTGGAGATGGATGGTGGTGATTCACCACAGTATGAATGTACTTAGAGCCACTGAACTTTACACTTAAAAATGGTTAAAATGCCCGTAATCCCAGTACTTTGGGAAGCAGAGATGGGAGGGTGACTAGATGCCAGGGATTTGAGACCAACCAAGGCAACAAAGTAAGACCCTGTCTCTACAAAAAATAAAAATAATGGCCAGGTGCGGTGGCTCACGCCAGTAATCTCAGCATTTTGGGAGGCCGAGGTGGGCAGATCATGAGGTCAGGAGTTCAAGATCAGCCTGGCCAACATGGTGTGAAACCCCATCTCTACTAAAAATACACATACACACACACACACAAAAATTAGCCAGGCATGGTGGCACACGCTTGTAATCCCAGCTACTCAGAAGGCTGAGGCAGAATAATTGCGTGAACCCAGAAGGCAGAGGTTTCAGTGAGCTGAGATAGCACCACTGCACTCCAGCCTGGGCCACAGAGTGTGACTTCATAAAAAACAACAACAACAACAAAAAATTAGCTGAAATTGGTGGCATATGCCTGTAGTCCCAGCTACTCAGGAGGATGAGGCAGGAAGAGCACTTCTCCCCAGGAGTTTGGAGTTGCAGTGAGCTATGACTGCACCACTAAACTCAAGTCTGAAGAACAGAGCAAAACTTTATCTCCAAAAAAAGAAATGGTTATAATGATAAATTTTATGGTATGTTCATTTTACAACAATAAAAAAACCAAGGTTTTTTATTATCACCATGTGCTGGTAATTCTAAACAATGTTGTGATAAAGGATTCCTCCCTGAAAAATATCTTGTTAGTCTATATTCTAAATAACTGTGTGGTTACTGTTGAGTTTCAATAATACAGATGTCAGCTGGGCACACTCACACCTGTAATGCCACCACTTTGAGAGGCTAAGGCGGGAGGATTTCTTGAGCCCAGGAGTTCAAGACTAGCTTGGTCAACATAGCGAGACCCCTATCTTCACAAAAAGAAAATAATAATATTAATAATAATAACGGGGCTTGGTGGCAAATGTCTGTAGTCCTAGCTGCTCAGGAGGCTGAGATGGGAGGAAGACTAGAGACTAGGAGTTTGAGGCTGCAGTGAGCCGTGATTGGGCTACTGCACTCCAGCCTGAGTGACACAGCAAAACCCCTTTTCAAAAAATAAAAAAAGTACGTATAGATGGAAGCTTCAAAACAGCACATTTTATTACTTACCCTTTAATAAGCATTTTATTCTCCATGGAAGTTATTTGCAAGAACCCCAACATATGAGGACTCAGCATATGCATTTGGTTGAGAGGAGATGGCTAACACTTCAGATCTTGTGCAGTTTCTTCGGTTGTGACCCGGGTCCCATCCCTGGGGTGCGGCATATTCCTGCATTTGTAAAGAAGATTGCAACAATGAGACATTGTGATTGCAAAGACAAAGAAGTAGAATTTGAGTTATTTCACCTTTGGCATTCTATGTGACTGCTTGGAATTTCATGAATGCTTAAAATTTAAATCAGTAAATCAGAGTGTGAACTGAGTGCAGTACTTTGGTTTGGCAAGTGCGGATTTTAGTTCTTACATAAAATACTTTACTGAATCTGCATAATATAATTAAAATGAAAATTTATCCATCTGTTATGTTAATAGTTTGTTTTAAAACTAAAAAAGAAATAAAGAAGTAATTAATGTTGATTCTTACATGACTATTACTGGGAATAATTTTTTCGTATAGAGGAGGGGGTTGTAAATAGGGTCTGCTCTGGGAGAGGGGCTGGACTCTGCTACAAGTTGAAAATACTGATCATGGGCAGTGAATTCTGCACAATCTATTGATGTCCAGAAAGAGATTAGGAGTCTTTTCTAGATATTTCACTAGCTCAAAAGAAAAGTGTCAAAGATACCAAGATCTGGAATTACCTAAAGAAACAGTCAGATCACCCAACATAACTACAGATAACAAGCTCCCCCAGCCACCTTGCCCAGATTTCTAGTTACCTTCTCAATGACTAGTTGTAAATACTACTGAACAGCTAAGACTTTTGGGAATGCACTTAACACAAAAGCTATTGAAACAAACAAAAAGCCACTTGACTGTAATCCCAGCACTTTGGGAAGCCGAGATGGGCAGATTATTTGAGGTTAGGAGTTCAAGACCAACAT
>NW_012104253.1:8648037-8648313 GCF_000951045.1 Mandrillus leucophaeus
TCTCAAACTCCTGGGTTCAAATGATCTACCCACCTTGAGCTCTCAAAGTGCTGGGATTGCAGGTGTAATCCCACCCTTCAGTGGGAAGCTACTTGAGGATGTGCTACACCAAGGTGAGGGTGAGTCAAAGGAGATCCAGGCATGAAAAACAGGAAACAGGGGGCCCAACAGAGGAAAACCCCTGGATGATGGTAAGGAAGATTCCAAGAGGTCAGTTGCACAACAGGTGGAGAGAGCCCAGCCCAGATTGGAGGAGGTTAGAAGGAGCCAGGAGAA
>NW_012104253.1:8648363-8679299 GCF_000951045.1 Mandrillus leucophaeus
ATTCCAAGAGGTCAGTTGCACAACAGGTGGAGAGAGCCCAGCCCAGATTGGAGGAGGTTAGAAGGAGCCAGGAGAAGTTTCTGTAAGATGCAATGCAATTGTGAGACTGCCTAGTGTGTCTGCACACACTGGGAGAAGATTTACATACCAGGAGCGCTCAGAATAGAATTAGTGATAAGCACATAAAAAATGAAACAAACAACCTGAGAATGGGATATGTAGATTTTTTTCTTGAACGAATTTTTTATTTCATAAAACAAGAAACAAACAACCTGAGAGTGGGATATGTAGATTTTTATCTTGAACCAATTTTTAAAGTTTTATAAAGGTATAATTTACATGTAATAAACTGCACATATTTGACATACACAATTGGACAAATTCTAACATACAGATGAAGCTGTGAAACCATGTCCTTTTATAATCCCTCTCCTCATCCTTCCCAGACCTCCAAGTAACCATTTATTTATCTTACCCTACAATATATATGTTTACTTTTTCTGGAATTTTATATGATTGGATCATAAAGTGTTTACTCCTCTTATTTTCTGGTTTTATTTGTTTTGTGTAATTACTTTGAGATTTATTAATAATGTTATATGAGTAGTTCAGCCTTTTCTTTTTCTGTGTACTCTTCTGATGTTTGAATATGCTGCTATTAATTTATCCATTCATTTGTTTATTTTCAGCTTTTAGCTATCATAAATAAAGCTGGTATGAACAAACAGACAAATAAAAAGCTAAATAAACAGGGTATGAGGGAGGGACAATGATTGAGTCCAGATATACAAGTACAGGTTTGATGAGAATGACACTAAGATGGGATTAGATGTTGGAGAGATTGATTTTGGGAAACACCTTTGAAGGATCTAGTGGGAGGGCCCAGACAGAGGCAGCAGCACCTGTAGAACTCAGTGCAGGGCTGGCCCCTGTGCAGGAGGGAGGGAAGGGAGGAAGATGGGGCAGGGAGACAGCCCAGGCTGCAGCACAGTTCCCAGAAAGGAGCAGCCAGGACAACAGGGGAGTCTCCAGCCCAAGAAGCCAATCGGAGAAGTTGCACGTCTTGCAGGAATGGACCCGTGCTCAGTCACTGGGCCACAGGAATATGGCCTTGTGGTGAAGGTAATGATGGGCCCAGAGGGGCAGCAGCTGAGCTGTTAGTCTATTATACTCCCTTCAAGAAGACACTGGAGTGGTGCATTTTGTGGCCACCACACCACACTACATGGCTTATCTACATAGAATATTCACATAGTCATGATCATGCAAAGCTGCTGATCTAAATAAAATGACCACTTGACCCTGTTGGGAGGATGAAGGCAGGAAGTGTCTGTGGTGGGTATAGGAGCTAAGGAAAGAGGGTTAAATTCCCTAGTAGGAAGTCAATAAAGAAAGCCTCCAAGTCAGTCACCCTAATAAATAGATTATCTATAGATATGATGAATCTGAAAAGAATCAATGAAAAGAATAAAAAGGGATTGGCTATGGGGAGCAGAAAGTGAGAGAAGGGAGCAGAGGATGGAGATGGCAGAAAGTATAATGGATGCACAAATGAAAACTAGATTTAGCGAGTGTGGTCAAGCACCTGACGCATAGTAAGTACCGTGTACATATGGTCATGATGAAGACGATAGAGTGCTGACCCATAGTTGGTCTTCGTGCATTCTGTCATAGTCTCGCTTTTAAGGGTGAGCCATTAGCAACGGGTGCTTATTTTAAGTGTTCCTTGTTTAGTAATGAGAGCCTTTTAGTATCTATCTGCCTCTCAAACCAACCACCTCATGGGAGCCAGGACTGCTGTTTCATTCCACATTAATTTATTTCAACTGTGTGTGGACTCCCTCTCTCCATCCCTCCCTTTTTCCGAGTTTGTGCTGCCGAGCAAACGTCTTAATGGTGCAGGAGCGGAGATGGCATGTGTGTTTTAATAAGCAGAAAATGCCAGGTGGGGGTGGGAGGAATAGTGGTGGCTCAGGTGACGTCAGCTTGCAGATGGATCTGGCAGGTCAAGTGGAGCAAAGCTAGCTGCAGCCACACTCTCTCCAGCTCTGCCCATGGTAAGGAGCAAGGCAGGGTGGGAGAAGCAGGAGCTTCCATGCACTCCTGGAAGTCTGCTGCAGCAGATAGGGCCATGGTGGGGGAAAGATCTGCCTTAGCTGTGCTAAAAGGACATTCATAAGGAGATCTGGGCCCTAAACCCCCAGGTGCACCAGGGGAAAGAAGAATCTTGGGAAAACTGGCCAGCTCTGCCCATGGCTCCACAGTTTCATTGCACTTGCAGATGGAAAGTTTGGGGCCCACATGAGGCTGGTCATTGGCAAAGGCTAATGACAACAAAAACTCAGCACTCACCTGGGCACGAGGACATGGGGCTCTGAGACAGGCTCTCCTCCCATCTCTGGGCCTCAGTTTCTCCAGGATAAAATGACTGGTTCTTTTCATGCATTCCAGCACTGACAAATTTCTGTCTGGCACAGTGCCTGCACACAGGAGGTCTGCTGTAAACATCTGTGGAGTGAATGCCATGGGGAACCTGCTTGCTATGGTCCTTTCTCCCTCTCAGGTGTAAGAGGCAGAGAAAGCAGGGAGGATGGGGAGCTGCTGGGAAATTTAAGAATAGATTGGGGAACTCCAAACGTAGCTATCAGGGGGCAGGGAAAAGGCCAGCCACACACCCAGCTTTCTGGGGAGAAGGCACAGCCGAAAGAGGCAGGCAAATAGCTTTAGGTTACCATGACAACGGCAGCGGATAGGAAAGGCATCCAGAGGAAGCCAAGAGTGGCATTTTTCCTCCTGCCTTTTTTTTTTCTTTTTCTTTTTTTTAAAACGACTGGCTTGCTTTCTGTAAGGGAAAGAGAGGAGGAGGTAGAGGGGAAAGAAGGGCCCAACAGAAGGGAGTCTTGGAGAGCAAAACTCACCTTTAAAGCTCTAAGAAAATCCATCCTTTTGTCAGAAAACTGGCTGAGCCTGCTTTATGAGTGGCAAGGGTCAGTCAGTTTCCACAATGGCAGTAGCTGCTGAGTAGCTTCTACAAGGCAGGCCCCTTGCTCAGCCCTTTCCATACTGGGAAGTTTGATCCTCCCCAAGGATGCCATTGACATAGAGAATTGGACTCACTGTACAAATGGGGAAACTGAACCTCAGATAGGGTAAAAGCCTGGTCTAAGGGCAGCCTGGTGAGTTAAGATTGATGCTCAGATCCCTCTGGCTGCAAAGCAGTGGCACTGAAGCTCTCTGCCAAGTAGCCATGGCAAAACCTGGCAGATGTGGGTGGAAAGCCATGATGATCATGCTTCTTTTTTTATTTAGGTGACACTTTCAGGAGAGGATTCCCTAAACCTGTGTCATTGTATTAGTCTTTTTTTACACTGCTATAAAGAACTGCCTGAGACTGGGTAATTTATAAAAGAAAGAGATTAATTGATTCACAGTTCCACATGGCTGGGGGGACCTCAGAAAATTTACAATCATGGCAGAAGGTGAAAGGGAAGCAAAGCACCTTCCTCAGAAGGCAGCAGGAAGGAGAATGAACACAGGAGGAACTACCAAACACTTGTAAAACCATCAGATCTCATGAGAACTCACTCACTATCATAAAAATAGCATGGGGGAAACTGCCCTCATGATCCATTTACCTCCACCTGGTCTCTCCCTTGATATGTGGGAATTATGGGAATTATAATTCAATATGAGATTTGGGTGGGACACAAAACCTAACCATATTTTTCTGTCCCTGGCCCCTCCCAAGTCTCATGTCACTTTCACATTTCAAAACCAATCATGCCTTCCCCACAGTTCCCCAAAGTCTTAATTCAATGCAGCATTAACCCAAATTCCAAGTCCAAAGTCTTATCTGAGACAAGGCAAGTTCCTTCTTCCTAGGAGCCTGTAAAATCAAAAGCAAGTTAGTTACTTCCAAGATACAATGGTGGTACAGACATTGAGTAAATGTTCTCATTCCAAATGGGAGAAATTAGCCAAAACAAAGGGGCTACATGCCAGTCTGAAACCCAACTGGGTAGTCATTAATTTTTAAAGCTCCAAAATGATCTCCTTTGACTTCATGTCTCACATCCAGGTCATGCTGATGCAAGAGGTGGGGTCTCACAACCTTGGGCAGCTCCAACCTTGTGGCTTTGCAGAGTATAGCTCCTCTTCCAGCTGCATTCACAGGCTAGCATTGAATGCCTGTGACTTTTCCAGGTGCATGGTGCAAACTGTCAATGGATCTACCATTCTGGGGTCCAAGCAGAGGTTCCCCATAAGGACTCTATTCCTGCAGCAAACTTCTGCCTGGACATCCAGGCATTTCCATATACCCTCTGACATCTAGGTGGAGGTTCCCAAACCCCAATTCTTGGTTTCTGTGCACCTGCAGGCCCAACACCATGTGTAAGCTGCCAAGGTTTTGAGTTTGCAGTCTCTGAAGCAATGGCCTGAGATGTACATTGGCCCCCTTCAGCCATGGCTGGGATGCAGGGCACCAAGTCCCAAGACTGCACAAAGTAGCAAGACAGTGGACCTAGCCCAGGAAACCATTTTTTTCCTCCTAGGCCTCTAGGCCTGTGATGGGAGGGGCTATTGTGAATACCTCTGACATGCCCTGGAGACATTTTCCCCATTGTCTTGGTGATTAACATTTGACTCCTCATTATTTATGCAATTTTCTGCAGCTAGCTTGAATTTCTCCCTAGAAAATGGGTTTTTCTTTTCTATCACATCATCAGGCTGCAAATTTTCCAAACTTCTATGTTCTACTTCCCTTTTAAATGTAAGTCCCAATTCCAAACCATTCTTTTGTGAATCTATAAATCTGAATTCTTTTAAGAGCACCCAGATCACCTCTTGAATGCTTTGCTGCTTAGAAATTTATTCTGCCAAATGCTCTAAACCATCTCTCTCAAGTTCAAAGTTCCACAGATCTCTACACCAGAAGCAAAATGTCACCAGCCTCTTTGCTAAAGCATAGCAAGAATCACCTTTATTCCAGTTCCCAAAAAGCAGCTCCTCATCTCCATCTGAGACCACCTCAGCCTGGACTTCACTGTTTATATCACTATCAGCATTTTGGTCAAAGCAATTAAACAAGTCTCCAGGAAGTTCCAAACTTTCCCACATCTTCCTGTCTTCTGAGCCCTCCAAACTGTTCCGATCTCTGCCTGTTACCCAGTTCCAAAGTCACTACCACATTTTTGGGTATCTTTATGGCGGTATCCCACTCTCTGCAGTGCCAATTTACTGTATTAGTTCATTTTCACACTGCTAAAAAGAACTGTCTGAGACGGGTAATTTATAAAGGAAACAGGTTTAATTGACTCACAGTTCAGCATGGCTGGGGAGGCCTCAGAAAACTTTCAATCATGGCAGAAGGTGAAGAGGAAGCAAGGTACCTTTTTCAGAAGGTGGCAGGAAGGAGAATGAATGCAGGAGGAACTACCAAGCAGTTAGAAAACCATCAGATCTCATGAGAACTCTCACTATCATGAGAACAGCATATGGGAAACTGCCCCCATGATCCAATTACCTCCACCTGGTGTCTCCCTTGACACATGAAGATTATGGGGTTTATAATTCAAGATGAGACTTGGGTGAGGGACACAAAGCCTAACCATATCAGTCATGTAAAAATGTTTACTTCCAGGACTGGAATCAACAGAAAGCTCTCTCCTCTTGGAGTCTTCAGTTGCCTATGATGGGTGTGTAGGGTGGTGTAGCCATGGAGTATTGAATATATGCAGACCCCAAAGTGAGCACTTAGCAGTTGTGTGACCTGGGGCTGTGCCTCAGTTTCCTCTCATGTCAATGAGGATGGCCATGAGATCTTTTCACAGGGCTACGGAGATGACTGAATGTGCAAATGCACATGGAGCCCAGTGAAGCATCTGGCTCATACCACATGCTCAATGGACATCAGTCATGTTACTGAGAGGAAAAGGAAGCTGAGAGGAGGAGAAGGGTGACTCTCCAAAATCTTGCAGCAGCAAGTTAGGGCAGGGCAGTGGCCTGGACTCAGCCTCCTGGTTCTCATTGTGTGTGCATCCATCTGACTCACACTTCGGTGGATGCAGACCCTCACCCATAAATAGCCCAGCTTCTGGTCACAGAGATCATAAGGACACAAATGATACCATGCCAGCTTTCTGGGAGCACCTAACTCTGTGTGTGTGTGTGTGTGTGTGTGTGTGTGTGTGTGTGTGTGTGTATGTGTGTGTGTGTCACAGAGAGAGAAAGACATATATCTATATATATATGAATTACAGGCTCCCTGAGCCCTGTGGATGGGGGCCCACAGCACTACCTCCCTTGAGTTAAAGTTTTGTCGGTGAACAGTCTCATAATTCATTATTTACATCATGCATGCTGCCATAACTGACTAGTTAACTTGAACTCTCTGCTTAGCTCATCGGACAGGTCACTGCTCTGACTACAGGCAGGGTGAGGATCCTGGAAGGTTAGTCCTGGAAGAAGCCTTGAAGGCACCAGGAGACAGGTCCGAAGGCAGGACCACATATGCGGAAGGGTGGGCACTCACATGGGAGCACCCTCAAAAAAGAGAGTGGGTTCTAGATACTAAGAGGATGTTGAAGAAAGAAAGGCAAGCTACATTTACTGAGCATGTACTAAATGCCCAACACCAGGCTAGGGGCTTCTGTACACATTCTCTGGCTAATTCTTTGTATTGGATATTTTTATCTCTGATTTGCAAGATAGAAAAACTGAGGCTCAGAAAGAGACACAGAAGCTTGTCCATGGTCAAAAATCATTCAAGGCCGGGCGCGGTGGCTCACGCCTGTAATCCCAGCACTTTGGGAGGCCGAGATGGGCGGATCACGAGGTCAGGAGATCGAGACCATCCTGACTAACATGGTGAAACCCCGTCTCTACTAAAAATACAAAAATTAGCCGGGCGTGGTGGCGGGCGCCTGTAGTCCCAGCCACACGGGAGGCTGAGGCAGGAGAATGGCGTGAACCCGGGAGGCGGAGCTTGCAGTGAGTGGAGATCGCGCCACTGCACTCCAGCCTGGGAGACAGAGCGAGACTCCGTCTCAAAAAAAAAAAAAAATCATTCAAAGGAGTTAGTCTTTTGCATCTGGAGCCATGGACTCTCATGTTCTTTGGCAAGGGCTCAGAGACAGGAAAGATGAGTGAAACATGGTCCAGCCACCAGATGGATGTGGTGGGTGGAGTGTATGCAGTCTGTGCTCTCTCGTCAGTGTGGGAATGGAGATGTCAGTCTTTGTGATATGTCTGTGAAAGGCCGGGAGTTGGATTCGCCAGAGACAGAGACTGCTGTATTTATAGTGCATGGGTTTCCTAGGGTGAAAGATAAAGTTGCCCGGAGCCCGTGTGGAGAGCATCCCTGGACACGCTGGAAGTGAGTGGCTCATCGTGTACACGCTGGCCAAGGCTGGCCTTCAAAGCCGAGCCATCTGTCTTCTGAGGGTGGATGAGTCAGCGGGCAGCTGCCTGACACAGGTCAGTGGCATGTCTTTTGGGAGAGATTGCTGTATTATTAGAAGGTGTTGACGTGGTGCTCTATTTGCAAAACACTTCTTGGTCACTTTAAGTTTGGGAAATATTTGCTGCAAGTTTACTAATGCCTGAGAATCAGATTTTCTTGGGCAAGCTGTTTTTTGGTGAGTTCTACAAAAGGGAACAACACTAAATGGGGAATTATTGCTACAGAAACCAGAGGCACTTTAAAGAGTCATCAGTTGCGACATCTTTCTAGGGACAAGAAATGGAGTAGGAAGAACCCCTAGACACAACCTAGCTCAACCCACTATCTAAAAAGTGTAGAGACTAAGGCCCAAGAATGACATTCTCAAGGTCATTCAGCCAATTAGCCAATAAGGCAAGAGTGAGACTCAGCTTCCTTGTCTCCAAGCCCTCAACACGGAGCTTGAGAGTTCACGGCACCAGGTGCAGAAGGCTGACTCCTTTGAGCCTCAGGGGTGCTCGTCAGGTCATCATCAATGGTCCAGGCAGTTGCTTGGTCTCAGCTGGTTAGTGATGGAGCTAAGATATGAACCTGCATCTTCAGCTTTTTAGTTTGGTGACCCAACCACTTACTACCCCTAAAGTTGGTACATAATCTCCCCTACCCTCTGTCAGCTTGTCCAAAAGTTTTCCGGCTAAATCAAAGTACTGAATAGATGGTATAATGAACCCTTGTCACATCACTTAACATTTCTGAACATTTTTCCTATGTTTGAGGAAATTCCCACATTTTAAAGTCTCTCCTCTTCAAGTAAAAGCTAGAAGTTGATTTCCCAGGCATTTCTGAGAATGTTGCCTAGATACAGGCCATCAGAGGCATCCATGCAAGACCTTGATTTGGAAGAAGGAAACATAAAAAAGCAGACCCCACATGCAATCCTTTCTTGATGAGGATGGTGAAGGATGAGGCAGAGGCAGCATCCAGATCTCAGTTCTGGCAGAGCCCAAGGATGCAGCAGCTGTGTCCTGTGCTTGGCGTCTGCAGGGCCTGTAGCCAGAGGCCATGAGATCCGAGTGAACTGCGAGCAGTGCAAAGGGGTGATTTGGAAGTTGTTCCTGGGCATGTGGTCTCCAGACCCCAGTCTCTGGCCCTCTTGGAGATTCTGCAAACTCCTAAAAATCTTTAATAAATTCCTCTTTCATTTAAACCAGATAGAGTAGACCCTGTTGTCTGCAACTTAAAATCCGAATGGGCACAAATATCATCCTCATTCTCATCATCACCATCTCTATGATTTGTATCTTAGATATAAAATGGCTTGAGCCGAGTGTAGTGGTTCACGCCTGTAATCCCAGCACATTGGGAGGCTGAGGCAAGAGGATCCCTTGAGCCTAGGAGTTCAAGACCAGCTCTGACAACATGGTGAGACCCACCTCTGGTCTCCTTTATTTGTTTTGAGACAGGGTCTTGCTCTGTAAGATAAAGAAAAAATTTAAAAATTAGCTGAGTATGGTGGTGCATGCCTGTAGTCTCAGCTATCTGGGAAGCTGCAATAAGCCATGGTTGTGCCACTGCAGCCTGGGCGACAGAGCAAGACCCTGTCTCAAAACAAACAAATAAATAAATAATAAAATGGAAGGTGGGTGTTGCTGTCCCTATTTTCTTGAAGTTCATTTTTCTTTTGAGAGGAAAGGAGTACTGGTATTTTTCTTTATCTTACTTTATATTACATTGTAAACATGCAAGCTATGCATGTATAATAGGTGTTCATGGCCACTGGCTAGCTGGGTAGAGAGGTGACATTTCCATGATAAAAGGTGCCCTAAGTCTGATATTTCATTCTTGGTTGGTGTTCTTATTAGGATGATTTCAACTGCGTGTAATAGATGACTCCATTAAAAGTGGCTTAAACAATAAAGGAACCATTTTGCATAACCAGAAATTGGAGTAGATCCAAAAGCAGGGTGGAGTCAGTCAGTATTGCTTAATTCAGACACTCAGGTGTCATCAGAGCCCCTGGTCCTTTCCATCTTTATACTCTGTCATTTTTGTACGGTAGCTTTTATTCCCAGGCTTATCTCCTTATAGTCACGAGATGGCTGCAGCACTTCCAGAGATCACAGATAGATCCCAAACTTCAGTAATACAAAACATCAAACCACATTTATGTCCTTCCTCTTGACGTATCCCTTTGGAAAGTGATGATACCCTTTCCAGAAGCTCCCCAACAGATTTTCCTTCATGTCTCATTAGCCAATAAATTATGCCCTATATCCTTTCTTAAACCAGTCCTGGCAAAGAAATAGGTTTATCATACTGACATGTATCATTCAGGATTCATGCCTTGGGGCTGGGGATAAAAGATGAGAAGAAGGGAGGAGTGGATTTTGGGCAGCAGCAAAGTTGCCTTCAGTGCACTGGCTCTCAAGTTAGCTACGTCCACATGCTTTACCATCTCACAGCAGCCTCCCTGCAATAAGCAGGTCAGTGTTGCTGTCCCCATTTTCTTGAACTTGAATTCAGGCAGTTGAAAAGTGATTTGCCTAAGGTTGCACAGCTAAATCATAGGAGATTTGGGATTGGAATCTAATTGATTCCAAGTTCAGCACCCCCATGGTCCCCTGAGGGGAAAACACTCTTCCCACAGTTTATGCAGAGGTTTTGCTAAAGCAAGAACTTCAGCATGGAAATAACTTGTTAATTGGAGGAGGCAGCAGAAAAATGTATTCCCTTTCTGGGTTTAACCTTGTATTTTAATAAACAGTTTAAAGGAAAGAGAAACCGTTTCCTGTTGGCTGTTGAGAAGTCTGACTCTGTGCTGCTGAAATATTTACTCTCCTGTAATTGCTGGCCATCCCTCAGGCTCAGGCAAACTGCTGCGCAGGAGAAAAGAATTCAGCAGTGACTCAATGGGACTTCCACAGGAAGAAACTCCTGCCAGTGGCAAACCGTGGTTTGCTAACAGTCTCCTTGGGAAGCTCATTGGGGATTTATTTCTTGGCAGGATTAATTTCTTTAGAGAAAAAAATCTCAGCTGCCTCTTCCAGAGGGGATTGGTAGTGGGGGGAGAAGCGGGTACAATTTTGGTAACTTTCTATATGGCATTTTCCTCCTAAGTGCATGGGCTATGCTGGCAAGTCACTTTGGATATGACGGCCATTTTCTCTCTAATTCAGATAAATTCAGTTTATTTTAACTCCCATGTACTGGAAGTATTCACTGTGTGGAAGGCCCTGTGCCAGGAGCTGAGGAAATCAGTGTGCCTGGAAGGTCCTGTCTGTCCTAAGGGCTGCACTGTCAGAAAGGAGAAGGCACTGATAACCCAGAAACAGGCAAGTCACAGTACAGCACGGCGTGGGGCTGTGTTTGTCCAAGGACACCCCTCATCTCACCTGGGGAGGTTAAGGGGCAAGATGGAAAGGCTTCCTGAAAGAGGTGACAACCTGAGCCAAGTGACACAAAGGAGGGATATATCAGGGCAAGGGAATAATATGGGAAAAATCATAAAGCCTAAGCTAGTCCCTGCCCCAATGCCATGCACATGTCCCACTTACGATGCCTCAAATTCTGTCCTAAGCTTTTTACATCTATAAACTGAATTCTTTTCTTTAATATCCCTTTGTCTAGTGTAAGACTTAATTCTTACAGCAACCTGGTGAGGTAGTTGTTTATTATCACTGTTTTACAAAACAAAAACAAAACAAAACAAAAAATCAGCACAGGGAGATTAAACAAGTTGGCCAAGTGAGTACATGGCAGAGATGGGATGGGAACTCCAGTAGCCTGTGCTCTTAGCCACTATGCTGTGACTCCTCTCTATGTAGTACACATGTAAATGTTATTCATACACCGTATGCATTTCCCATGGCAGCAACAGTTATATAGATGATAAGCATGCATCAAATTTAATCTTAAAAGATAGGAATTTACATTTTCTCCCAACCTCTCAGTGGATTGATTTGGGCATCTACATTTTGGAGAACACACCTCTGAAATAAATATCAGCTTATTTGGAGGGATATGAACCACAACAGAGTGTGATTGGTACAAACTGACTGAGGGGGGCATGCATTACAGCAAGTGACATCTGAGATGAAGAGAAAAATCTCCCCTGGTTTTGAGATCCTAGGATATGTTGAAATAGGCCTTCTGATGGTCCTTTCTCCTCTATGCTATTGGAGAGAATGACAATAATAGGCTATCTAGAAGAGGACTTTACGGTTTATCAAACATATTCAGAGTTTCCTTTGCCCCTCACTACTACCCTTAGGGGGAATCAGGTCCATGGTCATAATCACCACCTTACAGAGAGGAGATGAGGCTCACTGATGGGAAGTGATTGTAGTTCATGTCAGACAGCAAGCAAGTGCAGAGCCAGCCCAAGAAGCAGAACCAGGAAGACAGACAGTTTCAAGGAATATAAAGGAGGCTTTGAATTGGGAGTTTCAGGTACCAAGCGGAAGCTGTGTAATTTTAGGAAAGACAGCAAAGGTGTGGATGATTCTTAACTCTTCCCTTCTGAATGCTCAGCCACTGGTAAGATCAGAATATCTTATTTTGCACCTTCATTTTCTTTCAGGCCTGTGGAGTTTTTTTCCAAATAGAGGAGGTCAGAAGTCCACTGGAGCTTCTGAAGGCCTGGGAATCTTAAACCTTTAGCAAAGAGAACCTCAAATAGGAAGGGATCAAGAAGCAGCTGGCCTGTCTTGGGTGGTGACAGACTCACTCAAAACATTCAAACAAAGAGACTCAGAAGTCAGGTAGGTTTGGGTTCAAAAATCAGAAACTTACCCTCTCTGGGTCTCATCTGTCAAATGAAGATAAAAGAAAAGCTATTCCAGAATATTAATTGAGATGGTGTATGTACAGAATATGTATGTAGTACGTGCAGTCTGTGTTGGTAATTGGTCACTGCATGTCGTTGAGATGCTTAGAAATAATGAACATAAAATGTTTCACTCTGTGCTGCTTAGCAATTGTGCTAAAAGTTCTTACTACTGTGCTAAGAGCTAATGTTTATTGAGTGCTTGCTTTATGCCAGACACAACTCTAAATACCTTTCATACATTAAGTCAATTAATGTATGATTAATTGACATTAAGTCAATTAATGTATGAAAGGTATTTAGAGTTGTCAATTAATCATACATTAATTGACTTAATGTATAAAAGGTATTTAGAGTTGTGTCTGGCATAGAGGAATTATTCTTATGACACTATGTAACTTAATCATTACAGTGACACTATGAGGTAGGTACTATTTTGGCTCTGCTTGTGGATGAGGAAGCTCAGAGAATTTGAGTAACTCACTGAAGGTCTACCTAGCTAGGATTTGGAGTTAAGTGTCTGCCTTTGGAAACTGCATTCTTAACCACAATAGTATTTTGCCTCTTGCTGTTTATTATTACTCCTACTGTTGTGATGTTATTCTTATTATTCTTTTCTATTATTATTCTCACTGTGATGCTTCCCATCACAGTGATGTTTTCAAGAATAGTCTTTGTATAACGGGTATTTTCTTTTGCTTTCCTTCATGCAATTTGGGCATAGTACTTCCATGTGAGCGGTGAGTATGGGAGAAATCCTTGGTCGAGTATCTTTTCGGGAACACATATGTATCCCATCTTGCTGTAGATGTCACTTTTCTTCTTGACGAAGGTTTTTCTTAACACAGGGCAGGCTCCCAGCTGCGGCAAACTGGATCAGCACCATGGAGAGCTCCTTCCAGTCACCAAAACGGAACAAGGGCTGTAGCCAATGGAAGTGAAATCAAAACTCTGTTTTCATAATGGCAAAAACTACAATTTGTGGAGTGAATTCTATGTGCCATACACTTTTCATACCTGATCCTATTTAATTCTCACAACTACACAGCAAGGGGTGATTATTCCCGTTTTTCACATAACAGAGGACTAAATGTCAGAGGTGAAGCAACCTATTCTCCGTTGCACAGTTAGCAAGTAGGGAAGTCAGCGTTAAATCAGATCTTCTGACCTCAGATTTCTTGCTTTTTTACACTAGATAATGATGCTTTATATTGCCCTGGCAATACAGTTGTAGGTTTCACCCTGGCTCCCTGACCAAAAGCCACTGCCATAGGAACCTACCCTTAGCTGTCAGAGCCGAAGACAAGAGTCTGAAAAAGTCAGCACTGGTTGTCTCCTTCTGTCCTTACCTGGCCATTCTACCTAATCACCTGGGCTTATCCTCACAGACGTAGCTTGCCATGAGTATGGGCCCTGTATCTATGCTGTTTATTCATGTGGCACTGGCCAGCTACCAGCATATACAGCAGGCACTCAACTAGTATCTGTTGAATGAGTGAACAAATAAATCAACAAGTAAGTAAGTGAATGAATGAGTGAATTGCCTTCAAAGGATCTTCCTCAAAGGCCTGGCCTCCAGCTGTTTGCTCTCCTTTTTTCTCTTGCCTCCTGAACTCCAGAGATCCTCCAGAAATCTGCATCTTTGTTTCTGAATTCTGATAAAGGAAAGATGAGTGACTGGGTGGGCAGGAAGGGGGCTACCCAACAACTACAGGGAGCTGTCCTTCTGTGAGGTAAGCAGTAAGGTCCAATAAACGTGTGGGAAGACAAAGCACTCCACTTGGAGAATATTGTCTTCCTTGTGTGAATGTATTAGAGATGTGCCTGTAATTTCTGTTTCTTCATTAATCATTGAACACCTATTGTGTACCAGGGACTGACTTAGGCAACAAGGAACTGCACCAGCCACACTCAACTTCTTTTACTCTCCTATATATTCTACAACCTCTCATTTCTTAGGTTTCTTGCAGGCTGTTCCCTCTCTTGGGAATACTATTCCATCATCTGGACCCTGTGCCTGGATAATTCCTACTTCTCCTTCGAGTCAAAGAGAAAACATTTCCTTTTGTGAGAAGCCCATCCTCTAACTCCCCAAATCTGTGGTCAATGCTCCCTGTATCGTCTTTGACTTTTCTTATCATTGCACTTCTTAGTACTCTGTAATGTAATTTTCAGCCTCCATGTCTGTGTCTTTCCAGGAGATGAGGATGGGGGAATGAGGGTCCCTGATGGGCTCTCTGTTTATATTTCTATAGCGACTGGCAGCAATATAGTAGGCATCTAATAGATTTGTAATTAAGCGGTTAAAATAGAACATATGCATAAATTTTCTGAGCACTAGAATAATGTACATAAATGTAAATTATTTATATTCTTCTCCATTGGGTATTGAAAAGGATGTCACCTTCTTTCTGCCCAGTCTATTATTAAGACATGAACCCATTCTTCTGATTTTTCTATCTCAAATGAATATCTCTTCCCACAACACCTACTGAGCATGTATTTGTTGACAGACATTGTTTTACACCTCCTTCTTATGTACATTAGCTTACTTGATCCTTAGAACAACTTTCTAAAGCAGGTTCTACTATTATTCCCTACATCTTATACATGAGAAAACTGAGGCAAAGTGAGGTCAATTAACTAGTCACGTATCTTTTGTATTAGTTAAAGTTGTTGTAGAAAATAGGTAACACATACAAATTAAAGCAAGTTTAATAAAAGAACAATATATGAGGTTGAAACATATGAGACTACTAATATTTATTGATTTTTGACTTTCAAAAATAGCAATTTTATAAGTTTGAGCTTAATGCAAATGTATGACCAGGGTTTAGGGCAAGCAACAAGTGATGGTGCAGTACCCTGGGGCTAGCAACCCAGGAAGCTGAGGCCACTGCTAGGTCTGAAGGAGCGAGAGGAGGTAGTAGTTACCAGAGCCCATAGAGGGAGCCATGTGGACAGTCCACCTGAGAGGAGACATGGCCATTAGTTGAGCCCATAGTGATCCAGCAGGGAGACAGGGAGCTGGGAAAACACATTTCTCAGCCTAGTTATTCTCAATTTCTGCAGTGGTTGCCAGGGCTTTCCATTGGCTGAGCAACTGGAAGCCATGGGCCCAAGGCGTTTGTTGCTGCAGTCCATAGAGTTCAGCCTGTTGGAGCGCAGAGCAGAGTGTGAAGGGTAGAGAGTGATTTAGAGGGACAAATAGAAGACATCTGGCACAGCAAGTCAGTGAGAGTTGGGTGAAAACCCAGGCAGCCTAGTTAAAAAGCTCATGTTCTGAGCCAGCATCTCTCATTTTGAACTTGGTGGAAAGAGCTGAGTCTATATAGTCACTGCTGCACCAAAATCTCCTCTGGGGGTTTCGATGGAACTTCTCAGGCACTCAGATTTACCAATGAATTATTCACCCTTTGTATTAATATTTGATTTCTAACAAAAGAACTGGTTTTAAGAGTGCTTTGGTGCAAAACGGAGCCAGTTTGAACCCAGGGATGCAGCCCACTCATTGCAGGTCTTGTTCATCTTTGGTAGTTAAATATTTTAGTGTGTAAATAAGGGCCCATGTCAGGCTTCATAAATATTTTAGAAGTTGAGGCTGGTTGTGAGACGATGGCACATTAATGAACATTGATGGCGTCCAACCAAAGGGGGGCAACTCACTTAGATCACAAAATGTCAACTCTGGGACAAATCATGTGAACCTGGAATATTTTTTAAAAACCCATACTTTGAGGAAATTTTGAGATAAAAAGCCCCAAAACACCAGGTCTGAAAGAGAAAGAGATGAGAATATATTTAGAATATGTGTCCTGGCATCTGTGGCAATAGTTTTCCCTGGGGCTGAGAACAGCCTCGTTCTCCTTCCCACTTTGGTACCTTTACAGTTGATGTTTCCTCTGGCTCAAACATCTTCCACCTTTACTCCCATGACAAAATCCTACTCATTCTTCAAGTCTAACTCTCCTAGGAGGTATCTCATGATTTTCCATCTTGTCCTAGGCAGAATAAAGCATCTTGGGTAATAGGATAGTTACATATCTGTCTCCTTGACTAGACTATGAATTACTTTCTTCTCATGGCTACAGACCATGTCCCAGGCATCTCTGGAGCCTCCAAGCCTAGCATGGTGCCTGGCACACAGTTGGCATTCCATACGTGTTGGATGAATGAGTAAAGGAACCAATAAACCCTATTGTCTCAGAGGAAGCTGTCTTCAGTATTGTGGGAAGGCTCACTCAGGGTCTGTATGAAATTCCATGGGAAACTGCTGTGTGTGTTTTCTGGGTACAGTAAGTAGCATCAGCTGGAATTCTAAAACGACAAGTGATGAAAGAGATATGTGCACTTGTGCCTTAGTTTAGGCTGCTATAACAAAAAACAATACCATAGACTAGGTGAGTTAAACAATTAACACTTACTTCTCACAGTTCTGAGGTTTTTTTTATAAGGGCACTAATCTCTTATGAGGACCCCATCCTCATGACCTTATCTAAACTTAATTAACTCCCTAAAGGTCCTACCTTTTCAGATTGGAGATTAGCAAATTAGGGCTTCAACATTTAAATTTGCTGTGGGGGTTGAGGGGAACACAAATATTCAGTCCATAGACACTGAGATACTTGGTTATTTCCCAGAATGCATGTGTGCCCATAGTCCTGTGAAGTCAGTCTATGCCCACTTTTCACCCCAGGGAGCAACTGCTGGAATTCTTTAACAACATGAGTCCAAAAGCCTTTGGACCAGACAATGTTGATTCAAGTCCCAGCTCTGCCATTTATTAGCTGTGGAATTTGGTACATGACGTACACTCTATTTGCTTCAGTTTGCTTGTCTTTAACATGAAGCTGGTCACACCTAGCCCTCTGGGCTGCTGCAAGTTTTAAATGAGATGATATATGCAAATAGGCAGGCACGTACTCAACAATGAGTAGTGTTCCTTTTCTTTCTCTATAGCCTGTTTTACCTAAAATCAGCAGCATCAAATGCAAGGCTTTGCATGATATTATTATTCAGATAATGTTTAGAGGGTGAATAAGGGCCCATGCCATGCTTCATAAATATTTTAGAAGTTGAGGTTGGCTGTCAAGGTGATGGCACATTTGTGAACATTGATAGCGTCCAACTGATTGAAGACAACTCATTTAGGTTACAAAATATCAACTCTAGGACAAATCATCTGAGCCTGGAATGGAAAAATCTACACTTCGAGAAAATTTCAAGAGTAAAAACACCAAAACATCAGGTCAGGAACAACCCAATGTTACCAAATAGTGGCAGAAAGGGATGATGCTGTCTAGCAGATCACCAGAGTATCAGTAAACAGGTTACCATGTGTTTCTGGTGCTTCTCTCAATGTTTTCCATTCTGGTGCTGATCTACATCTCCGATGCCTCTCATCTCAACCTGAGTCCTGAACCAGTTTACCTTACTCGGCCTGATTTCTATCACTTCAATCTGAACTGTTCTTCACACTTAAGCCAGAGTTATGTTCCTACAACACAACTCAGATCAAGCCCTTGTCTTGTTTGAAATCAATCAATGCCTCCTCCTTCCCAACTGACCTGAGCCCAGGGTCATTATAATAGCATTCAATGCTTGCTAACATCTGGCTCCATTTTTTTTTTACTTTGCGCTACTTTCTCCACTCCATCCAATGCTCTAGAGAACTCATTTTCTTTGTTCTCTGCAGAATTCTGCTTATTCTAATTTTGAGTCGTTGCTTGTGTTGTTCTTTTCATCTGGGGATGCCATTTATCTCATCTTCAAATGTTCAAGAGTAATTTGGCCTTCAATAAAAAGTTCCACAGCATTTGGAGCTAAAGGTAATATTTTCTTCCTCTGAACCTGAGTCTGTTTTTCTCTGTGATTCACATACCATTATCACCAGCACCACCACCACCATCACCATCATCCTCATCACCATCATCATAATCACCACTACCACCAACATCAGCATTATCACTGCCTCCACCATCACTATCATCATTATCCCCATCAACCATCATTATCACTTTCAACACCATCATCATCATCATCACCATTATAATCATTATCAACCACCACCACCACCATCATGATCTCCCTCTTTACCTCTTATTATTTATTACAGTTTAAATATATCTTCTCTGTAATTCTTGGCTGACTGCACCTTGAAGTCAGGGTTAAAATCTGTGTGATCTTTGTATCTAATTCCATCACCCATCACAGTATCTATCATAGGTTATATGCCCAGTAGATATGTGCTAATTTTGTGAGTCACCTAGCTACCACAGAATTAGATAGTGTGAGGGATAGTAAAGTAGCAAAATGCATGGTCCTTGTTCTCTCAAGGACCTTAGACCCAGTTCTATGAAATGGAGTATGAACCAGAACATGGGGGTGGTAGCCAAATCTGTCTGTGGAAGCCATGGAGGGACACCACTTTCACCTCCCTTCAACATAAAACTCACCATTGAGCTGCAAATAGTACAGTTAGTTGACAGCATCCAGCTGCAACACCTTCAGGATAGAGATCATCCTTTTCCCAGCCAATGATGAGCACTGCAAGGGTACTCAGGGACATTCCTTCCCAACATGGAATGCCTTCAATGGGCAACCTGACCTGGGGCTCCCTGACTATTTTGTCAGGCCAGCATCATGGTCCAAGGCATTTTGCACACTCCTGCTTCCTCTCCTTTATTCTTCATCACACCCCCCTCCAATAAATCTTTTAAATTATTAACTTGGCATCAGCACCTGCTTCCCAGAGGATCCAATTAACATACTATCTTGCTATTGTATTTCTCGTACCTTGGCAGGGCTTGGGGCATAGTAGAGCTGCACAAATCTCTGTTGAATAAAAGTGTGAACAGATGCAAAGAGAAGGTGATGTTCTAAGCATCAGGCTTCCTATGAGCTATGATGGCATTATCCACCCACATTCTGGTTCTTTTTAGCCAAACTTAAATGCTGGTCCTCCTGTCATTGTCAAGTGCTTGTTGAGAATTTCATCCCCCTGAAGCACTACAATGGCCCTCCTTCCTCATGAAATGACAAAGGAGTTTTTATGGACATATACTTGCAGCAGCTCCTTTTCATGACCCGTGCCATATCCCTCAGCTTCAGGGGCATTATTCATGCATGCTGACTATGCTGTAGCTCAAGTGTCTACGTTGGCGCCCCACTTCTTTCCCTTTTATTGAAGCTGTGGGAACTCATTCATTCCACAAGCTTGGAATTATAGGAAGTTAGTAGCCCCAAATCATCCCCCAAAATGGAAAATGAGAATTGGTGGCCACATACTCTAACCTTTTATTCTTAGAAGGAACAGTTCAGAAGCTTCTCAGTGGGACTGAGGCTCAGTTTCCCATGCTGGTAACCAGCCCTATAACATCCTATTTACTGGCATTTTCTCCTTCCTTGCCTCATTCTGTATTTCTCCCCACTCCTGTTGTCTGTTTTTTCCCAAAAACCATCTGCAGCCAAGTTGTTATCTCAGATTCTCCTCTCAGGGGAACTCAAGCTAAGATGGCATTAAATCTACATGAAGTCTATGCTCCTCAGTGACATTTGATCCATTCTACAGAAGAGTCCATGGCTCTCACTTCTGCACACAGCCCCGTAGTTTGGGAGTCCTGGTGGCTGAAGGCCCCTGGGTAAGTGAAGCCTTCATGTTCTCTCCCGTCTGTGCCCTGTCCTGGTGCCTTCACCACTGGGATTGTTTTCATGACACTGACAGGGCTGTGCTTTCAGCTGGAGACAATGAGTGGATAAATCAGCACATGAATGTGAATGAATGTGACTCCTTTCTTCCTTTCCCGCCTATGGACTGACATGGCCATAGGAGAAGGTCGCACGTCCATGGGCCCACATGTTAGCTGGCCTACTGTCTGCTTTTTTGCTTTCTCTCTGGCATCTTTCCCTTCTTCCCATCAGGCAATTGAGCTGGGTGACTGTCCTGGATGCCCAGGTCACCTTGGATCAATAAACTCCTTCTTGTGTATTGGCATTTTTCTGGTTAATCACTAGGCTCCAATAAGTCTTCAGTATTGGCTTTTGACTTGAAGCTGCTGAGGCTAACAAGTTCAGGCATTAAGACCAGTCCACTCTTCCAGGTGTGGCAGAGGCTGCTACAGGTTCACCTGAACCCATTTCTTTTTCTTCCCACTCACACTCCCAGTTGACTCTTCCCAGCCTCACTTGGAGCTGCGACCTTGTGGCTGCATTTTAGCCAGTGGAACACAGGTGACTGTGATGCAGTGATGTAGTAGATTTGGCTCACAGTGGCTCCAAGAGCTGGATGTTAAATTTTCAGGAATTTTGTGAGCCTGTTGTGAAGTTGTTGTTGGCTTGAAATTGAACAGGGTGGAACATTTACGTCATGAGAGTTGGCAAATGCTACAGATCAGATTATTCTCAGGAGAGCTGGTTGTTAACCATTTACCAGCACACCACTGCTTGGATGCCTCCTCAGGGACTGACTTATAAAGTCCTTCCACGCATAATCCATGTTCTTTCCCTTTCTGCCACTGAATGGAGAGAGCCATTGGGACCGAGGGGAGGCCAAAGCCACAAGATAGAAGAAGCCTGGGACCTGGAATGACCACATGGAAGACCTCTCCATCAGGAGTATCTACTTTGAATGGTGATGCAGGAGATAAAATGTATTGCGTTCAGTCCACAAGAATTCAGGTTTTATGTTACTGCATGTATTAGTCCATTTTCATGCTGCTGATAAAGACATGCCTGAGATTGGGTAATTTATAAAGAAAAAGAGGTTTAATGGACTCACAGTTCCACGTGGCAGTGGAGGCCTCACCATCATGATGGAAGGCAAAAGGCGTGTCTTATATGGCAGCAGCCAAGACAGAATGAGAGCCAAATTAAAGGGGAAACTCCTTGTAAAACCTTCAGATCTCATGAGACTCATTCACTACCAGGGGAACAGTATGGGGGAAATCACCCTCATGATTCAATTACCTCCCACTGGGTCCCTCCCACAACACTTGGGAATTATGGGAGCTACAATTCAAGATGAGATTTGGGTGGGGACACAGCCAAACCATATCCCTGCTGATAACATTACTCATACTGACTAGTATATCAGAGTTTGGGTAAGAGCAAAGTTTGCATATTAGCTGTATAACTTGAAAGTTATATGACCTTGGTCTTAGGTTGCATAACCTAGTTCTCTTTTTTCCCTCTCTGAAATGGAGATAATGAAAGCATCTATCTCCTAGGGTGCTTGTAGTTTCAAATGAGATAATAAGCATGAAGCCCAGTGCCTGGTGGAATAAGTACATAATCAGTGTCTGTGATTATTAATGTTATCCTCTGCGTAGAGTTTTGGGTCTAAAAATTGATATCTTGCTTTCCATCTGGCATTGTTCCTTGTGTTACGTATCCTCTAGGAACCTCATGGAGTGGGCAGGCTTCAGTCTGGAGCAGGCTCTGGGTATTTACCAAATCCTGGTTATGATATCTGCTACAAGACCTAATCCCACTGTCATTTTTCATGACTGACATAGTAATACTATGTAACATTTAACAGTGTAGAAGGCAGAACCAGCTTCCTCCCAGAAGAAGAGGGTTTCTTCCAGTGATTTCCTACTGAAGCTTTGTAAGCACCAAGGTTTAACATGATGCAAATTCGATGACTGTATCTCAGGTACTTTGAGCAAGAGCCTATGCTCCTTAAATAAAAGCAAATTCAACAGGGAAGGTATTGTACAATGCAGTCCTAATGTAGCATCTTGGCATGAGCCCTTAGCAGATAACCTTGGATGGCTTTGGACATATATACTTTCTGCTCCTGCCTCCCAGAAAGAGCTCTCCCTTTGTGAAAAGATAATTTATGAGCAGGTGAAAGAAATAAACTGATGCCTTGTCATTGCAGTGGATTTCTCTCAGGCACCATTTCAAACCAGTTTGGTTCAATAAAGATTTACTGAGCACCTACTATGTGGCGGGCACCATGCCATTGAGGGCATCAGAGGGGAGTTGAGGATGGGTGTGTCCACAGGAAACTCTCACAGTCTACTGGGGACCAGGGTGTGTCTTCAAGTCCTCAGAAGTCAAGGTAGGTGTGCTACTGTCCGTCTCCCCCAGGAGGCAGGGGAGGGTGGCCAAGGGCTCCAGGTAGGAGGAACAGAACAAGAAAGATGGGCTGGACCACATCAGATTACCTTGAATTCCAAGCCAGATGTTTTAGAATCACTGGTGGTTTTGAAGCAGAAAAACAACATGATCAGAGTTGGCTGTCAAGGGGAACAGCCAGAGGTGGGGCCAAGACGGGAAAGGTGGGAAGAGACAGAAAGCAGTGCGGTCATGGTGCACCCAGGAAGCACAGTCGCTACTGAGCACGCGCTTGAGGGTCAGCTGGCCCAGATTCAAATCCCAGCTCCGCCAAGAATTGGCAGTGAGACCTTTGGTAGGTTCCTTAATCTTGCCATGCACCAGTTTCTCACTCTAAAATAGGGATGACAGCAGCACTGATCTCATCAAGTTTTTGCAAGCACCAAATGGTGCCATGATCCTGAAGACGCCTGGCACAACTGCTCACTTGGTAACCTGAAGCTCTAAGTATTGTCATCAATTAAGAGCCTGGTGCGGTGGCTCACGCCTGTAATCCCAGCATTTTCGGAGGCGGAGGCGGGCGGATCACGAGGTCAGGAGATCGAGACCACAGTGAAACTCTATCTCTACTAAAAATAGAAAAAATTAGCCGGGCGTGGTGGTGGGCGCCTGTAGTCCCAGCTACTCCGGAGGCTGAGGCAGGAGAATGACGCGAACCCGGGAGGCAGAGCTTGCAGTGAGCCGAGATTGCACCACTGCACTCCAGCCTGGGGGACAGAGCAAGACTCCGTCTCAAAAAAAAAAAAAAAAAAAAAAAAGCCTATGATGTGGAAGCAGACACTGGGGTAAAATTGAAAAGACAAACATGGTAATTGGCCTTGCTCCTGGAAGAGACAGACCAGTATCCTCATCCACTAGCATCTATCAACTGCTCATCACTTACTATTCGAAACACCTAACATGCTTTATCTCAGCATCCTGCGAGGTGGGTACTATTACTTATCTGTGTATTACAGATGAGGAAACTGAGGCATAGGGAAGTTAAAGAACTTGGCCAAGGTCACAGAGTTAGTAAGAGACAGAAGCAGATTTAGCCCCGGCCTGTTCTGACGCCGGAGCCCAAACACTAGGTTAGCACAAAAGCAGTGACAGCACATAGAGGGCCCCCCAGTGAAGATCCGGGGGGCAGAGAAGGCTTCTCAGAAAACATGATGTCTAAACCAGGGCCAGAAGCCAGGTGAGTGTTACCTTGCACACATCTCACCCATTCTAAGTGACTCATTTCCCTACATTGTAACATCTTTTTTTTTTTTGAGACAGAGTTTTGCTCTTATCACCCAGGCTGAAGTGCAATGGTGTGATCTCAACTCACGGCAGCCTCTGCCTCCTGGGTTCAAGAGATTCTCCTGCCTCAGCCTCCCAAGTAGCTGGGATTACAGTTGCCTGCCACCACGCCCAGCTAGTTTTTGTATTTTTAGTAGAGATGGGGTTTCACCATGTTGGCCAGGCTGGTCTTGAACTCCTGACCTTAGGTGATCCACCAACCTCGGCCTCCCAAAGTGTTGGGATTACAGGTGTGAGCCACCACGCCCAGCCATTTGGAGTGCATCCTACAAATGATGGCATGCCATATGCAATGGGCGCTTTTTATTCTTTCTTGGAGACACATAAAATCATGCATACTAGAAAAAAAGGATTAACAGGTGGGGGTTCAGGTGGAAGAGGAGAGGGAGACGTGCACCAGATAAATGGGGAGCCTATGCACAGGTCCTGATGAGGGGAGGACCTGGCCCCATGTCCGGGGGAACATGTACGGAATCTCCTATGCCCAGGGGTGGCAACTTCCCCTTGTGGTTAGAGATGAAACAAGGAGCTGAGCCTTCCAGGTGCTTTCTCTTGTGCAGAAGGAATGAATACTCCTGACCTTCCTCAGCAATCAACTCTGCTGAGATCGAAACAAGGAAATGTTACTCCTGGCATCCTCATAAAGACTAGGAATGAGAGGCCCTGGGCTGCCAGTGGTGCCCGGCAGGACCTGCAATGGGGTCAGATCCAGCACAGAGAGCCCTTTCTCTCTGAGTGGAATCCATATGACTTACCATTTTGCAGCCCCACACCCTGCAAAATGTCTCTTTTTCCCTCTGTTCCTCGTCCTTTTCATCCTGCCCTGAGATCTTCATTTTCCTCTTGTGGGCCACATTCCAGGCTGCCTCACTATAGAATTATTCCCTTGCCCTAGAGAGAGCCACTGGGGGTTGGGGCTATATCTTATTCCTCATTATGACTCTCTCTCCACCCTGTGTTGTGTTGCACAATGGCCTGCACACTGCGAGTGCTAAATAAATGCTTGGTGCATTAATACAGATGAAACCCAGAATCTCATTTCAGACCACTGAACTTTAGAGTGAATCATCACACTGATACTTACAAATGATCTGGTTCAGCGAAGTCCTGACCATGAAGATGCCATTGGGGATGCTTGACTTTATTTTATCAGCATTCCTTCAATCCTGTCCCCAGTAATGACAGCATGAAACCTGGGAATTTTGAAAAGTTCCCAGGTGTAATCTCTGAATTGGAAATATCATCATTTCTAGGAATGAAGCTGTGAACCTATATTTGTTTTAAAGAAAACACAGAAACCCATTGAAAATTGGCTTACTCGAAAAAGGAAATGTATTGATTCTTTCAATTGAAAATCAGAAGTGCACTGACATCAGGTGTGGCTTGATCAAGGGGCTTTGATGAAGTCATGCTTCAGCAGGCTCCCTCCACACAGTGCCCCTGCTGCTTTAGATTTAAGAGGTCCTGAGTCAAACACCATGACATGTATGCAGGGTGAGAAGGAAGCAATGCTGTGACAGGTTTGTTTCATGTGCCTACCGCCCTGGAGCCAGGGAACGGGGTTGGTTCCACACAGACTTATGGATTAGAAACTGAGTTCTATTCCCAGGAAAAAAGGGAGTGGATATACTTGGGGGGCGGGGGGCGCGCAAAAGAATGGCTGACCCTTTTGGCTCCAAGAGAAATTCTAATGGACAACTGGGAAGACCCAGGGCAGAAGTCAGAGCTGGCTTTGAGGTCAGACAGCCTGGGTTTGAATCCTGGGTCTGCTGGCTGCATGTCCCTGGAAAAGTCACTCTGCTGCTCGGGACCTCTGCATTTACCACCATAAAGTAGAAGAACAACTCGCTGGGTGTGAGGTGTGGTGAGGTTCAAATAAAGCGGTGGATGTATACACCTGCCCTTATGCCCTTATACAACAGGCCCAACCAAAGCTTGCCACTATTGCCTAGAGACAGATCTGTGTGGAAGGGAAGCAGGGAATGAGGAGGGACAGGAAGTGACCTCAGGCCCCTGCCCACCAGCCCTTCATTCACTCAAACCAAATCACAGCTGGGGAGGGAAGCAGGCTGAGGTTGTTACCAGGAGGCTGGGAGGAGCAGCACTGAGGAATGGAAGGGTCCTGACCTCTGCTGAGAGAACCCAGCCATTAATTATGAGCCATGCAACCTCAGCCAGTTCTCAACCTTTCCTTCTCATCTGAAAGTCGGGCTGATCATTCCTGCCCAGCTCTGCTGTTGTGAGGTTAATACTGTAGCACTAGGCACAGTGGCTAGGTACAGACTCAGTGCATGGACAACAGTTCTGTCTCCCCACCTTTACCTGGAGGGGCAAGGCTGGACATCCACTCAAGCCAGAGAGCTGGAATAGGAGCAGGACAGAGTGAAAATATTCATTCATTCACTGATTCATTCATTCATTCATTCATTCATTCATTCATCCATCCATTCAACTAATGGTTACTGCACACCTCTTATGTGCTGGACACTGTTTCTGGTGCTGGGCATATAGTATGCACAAGTCTCACATAGTCCCAGCCCTCCCAAAGCTTCTATTGCTGGCATGAGAACTTCAAACACCAGAAAAGATTAGAGGAGGCAGCTTGACAGCCCTTGGCACTTCAGACCCAAGATGTCATACATGCTGGGATCTTCCACTGACCCCCAGATCCACTCTCCACCCATCTCCTTCAATGATCTGCATGAACCATCAACAGGTGCCTTTGTCCTCTGGCTTCCAGCTGGTCCAGCCAGTGGAAAGTTTCAGCACGGGCCAGGGAGAGGGAGGGGAGTCAGGGTGTGGCGTCTGTGCCCCTTGTTCCCCCCCTGCCATGTTGCTGCAGGTTGGCTGAGTTTCCTGGTGCCTGTGGAGCACCCTCTCCTATAGCTGCTCTGTCTGGGTCTGGAGGGTGGATTCCCCCCTTCTCCTTTAGGCTGGGGGTAACAGTTCTGCTCTGTTACTAGCCCTGAGATACTGCACTGTTCTCTTCTGTTTAATTGAACTGGCCTAGACTTTTGAAAGAGTTCCTTCTGTACCCAACCAGCACTCTGGTCAGCTGACTTTGTGCTCTCTGAGACTGGAAGATGTCCAAAGCTGATTCTTCCCCCAGGAGGGCACTTTTTATGGATTCTTGAGATCCATCCCACCCCAGTGGGGAGGGCCCCTTATCTCCAATTCTCTGGACCACAGCATTTGCCTTTTTTCCGGCTGTCCCCAGCCTCTGCTGCGGGCAGTCAACTCCACAAGTTTGCCTTTGTAGGACTTCCATTGCCTCTATAGGTGGTCTTCTTAGGTGGGATTGAACGTGGACGCACCCTGGCTCTCTTACTCTTGAGTCACTCATGCAGTCCATGGGAAACACGGTTTCTATGTCCTGACAACCTCAGGGCAGCTGGTCCCAATGGAGCCACCTCTTTTGGCTTGTGGTCAGCTCTTTTGACTTGTTGGTCAGTTGAACTCTTGTCCTTGGGACACCAGTCCTCTGTGTTACCCACTTCCAACCTACAGAAACCCCCTACTATACTCTGAGTCATCTCCTTGAAGCCCATCTTTAGAAGTGAATGGGGAGACACTCCCTGCCCTCCAGGAGGGTGGGGCTTATCTCACATCCAGGTCTTTTCCAAAGAAACACTCCCTGCAAGCCCTCTCCCAAGCTTCATGTTGACCCTCACATACCCTCGGTGTAAGCAAGCAGTTGTCTAAAAATTCACTTTGCTATCCATTGTCTACTGTATCTTGGTACCTCACTCAAAGCTGTTAGACATCCCATTGCAAAATTTCTGTGCAGTTATAGAAGACTGGAGATGGGATCCTGTGGCTTAGAAAGAATCAGAGTGAGTGACAGAGGCTTGAGAGGTCTGCCCGTGAGATTGAAGGCAAGGGTACCTCTTCCCTGAGTCCCTGTTTTCTCATCAATAGGACTTCAAAAGCACTTCACAGGGAGTGATGAAGATCCCATGAGGCAGAGCATTGCACAGGGCCATAGTGGGTTCTTGGTCATCAGAGTGAACCACTGTTCCTGGTCATCTGCATGTGTGAAAACTCATTTACTTCCCACAACGAGCCTATGTCGCAGGCTCTATTGTTAACACTCCTGTTTCACAAGGAAGATAATTAAATCATGAAGACATTGAGTAACTGGTTAAGGTCTTCTTGTTAGTAAGCAGTAAAGACAGGATCTGATTTTCTGTTCTTGCGATAGTTTGCTGAGAATGATGGTTTCCAGCTGCATCCATGTCCCTACAAAGGACACAAACTTATCCTTTTTTATGGCTGCATAGTATTCCATGGTGTATATGTGCCACATTTTCTTAATCCGGTCTGTCACAACCTGCACGTTATCCACATGTACCCTAGAACTTAAAGTATTAAAAAAAAAAAAAAAAAAGACAGGATCTGAACCTAGAGAGTTGAACTCTGGGATGTTGCTCATCACTGTGCCTTATAATCGCCTGACAAGTAATGGCTCCTTCCCTCATCCCTTGAATTCAATTCAACTGGCTTGATCCTAGTCCTCCCTGCCATGCATCCCACACCCAGCTCCATCCTCACTGTAGCTCAACAAGTTACACAATGGATTGTGCCAAAAATTTGGAGTTATAGCTTATGGATGAACATTTGAAGGAGTTCGCACAAATCTGGGTTTTGGAACAAAACTGGGTCTTTATATACTTTACAGCCTGCTTGCCAGACTTCTAAAGCCAATGTAATCTCTGCTTTTGGACAAGGATAAAATCTACTATGTTAACAAAGAAAACATATATCTCATTACTTGCCAGACAAGAGTGCCACACTTCCAGGCCACATCAGAAAAATAGGCTGTGTCTTCTTTCCACAAGCTTGCTATTACCTCCTTGACAGGGTAGCCAGCCTGCAGCCCGCACATCAGGAGCTGCCCCCTATGTCATCAGCCAGGCAGGCAGTTCTCACCTGGTTGTGCCTTTGGGCTAGTCACTTGCTTGGCCTGAGCCTGTTTCCGTGGACTAGAGGATGCAGAAGGTCCCCCTGGCTGTAACAATAGTTCGTTGCAGGACAGTGAGGGGCTCAGATACTGACATAGGTCCACAGACAAGCAGACAAAATGGAAGTCAGCATTTTGTAATCAGATGTGTTAAATAAAGGGAAAGGGGGAAGGAAGTAGAGCTTGGGTTCTCAGGATCTCAGAACCCATTCATATCTCCCTTCCCCATCTGATTGCACACGGACCGTGAGTGTGAAAGGAGATTCTGTGTGGTTATCTCTTTTGATTGAGGGTTGAGCTCTTTTGATTGCAAGTGACACAATGCAAACCGTTCTTTTTTAAGTTTCCAGGACCACAGCCCAGGAAGGAAAGGGCTGCACGTGGGGCTCAAGGACTCCTATGTATCATTGTGTTTTATGTCCTCACTCTGTCCAACCATCTTTCCCCCACAGCCAGAAATCCAATAATGTGCTGTAGAGTAGTGGGTAAGCATAGGGGCCCTTATATAAATCTGCCTGGGTTACAACTGCAGCCATTCTACTTAGGGGCTCTGTCCCATGAGCAGGTCTATTAACCTGTCTAAGCCTCAGTATTCTCATCTCTAAAATGTGGATAATATCATAAGCTATCTCATAAGGTGCTGCAAATACTATTGAGTATATGATAAATTCTAGCTATGGTGATGGTGATGATGATAATGATGATTATGCTGGCATCTCACAGCTTTGCCATTCAAGGGACTCTGATACTCTTCCTAACCTTTCGTTCTAATTGTCCCAGCCAAGATCAGGTGACTAACACTAGGCCATTCAACTCTGGCCACATGACAGGTTACTCTGATTGACTCATTCATGAGCCAGTTGAAAGTAAGGAGGGACTAGCAGAGAGGTGGGATTTGAAAGATGGCAGCTTCTGCTAGAATCACATCAAATTAGAGAAGAACACCACACGGAAGAAGGAAATCCTGTTTTTGCAAACAAAAGTGTGGGTGTCCACTAATAGGTACAGGAGTTGATTCTCCATGAGGACTAATAGGACCTCTCGCTGAACAGGACTTCATAAAACACTGGGCAGGGCTCTGGCAATGTGCTCACAGGGTCATATGTTTTGCTAAAGTACAATATTTTAACCACTGCTGGTTAATGCTGCTATCTCTTTCCAATCTGGTTTCCTCTCTATTACATATTCCTTTGTATCTGATGACACTGAGGTATGTTTGAGCATTTCTGGTATCTGGCTGAATGAATTATCAAGTTAGGGACACATTTATTTTGAGTTTTATGAAATAAATTGATTTCATTCACAGTTACTTTCATATATATTCAGGCTATTGCTAGCAGGAAGAGCTTCCAGGAAAACTGCCACTCATTTAACTATTCAACTGGCATCATGGCCAAAAGTGAAAAGAGGCCAAAGGTGGATTCTTAATATGAACATTATCTGTGGTACCCAGCACCAGAAGTGTGTGGTTAATGGAGGAGAAAGAAGGCTTGAAATATATAAGAAAGAAGCTTGTCTGGAAAATTTCTGATTCTTTCAAGCTTCCGGAGTCTCATAGTTGGATGGTTTTAAACATGACAGTTGGGACTTTTCTTTAAAAAGATGAGGTATAATGAGAAGGTCTGCACCTTATACAACTGTTTAAGCTGTGTACTATGGAGTCTGAGAAGCTGCAAGATGCAAAAACTTTATTCAAGATGTTGGTGTGTAGCTGCATTTTAAATTAGCACTTCCCTGATAGTTAATGATGTTATCAAAAGATTATTGGTGACTTCCTTTGTGAAATGTCTGTTCAAGTCTTTTGCTCATTTTAAAAATTGGAATGTCTTTATTTTTATTATTGAGTTGTATACAGGATCGTTATATATTCTGACTACAAGTCCTTTGTCAGATAATAACTATTCATTTTCTAATAGTATCTTTTGAGGAGTAGAACTTCCGAGTTTAATAACGTCTAATGTATTAACTTATTGTTTTATAATGAGTGTTTTCTGTCTCCAATCTACTCCAGGTTGGGTAGATATTCCCTTGTGTTTGCTAATTCAAACTTAGAAGTGCCTGAAATGGAAGCTTCTCCCTGTCATGGTGTATCCACCTCTCTCTGCCTGCGTAAGTCAGCTAGTGCTTAAAACAACCAGAGAATCCCAGTGGTAGACAACATGTCTCATTCATATGTCTTTGGGTTGACGGGGGTGGCTCAACATGTCTCATTCACGTCTTTGGGTTGACAAGGGTGGTTGTGTGGGTTTCTTAGAAAAACTAGGATCCTGGTTGTATTAGGGTTCTCTAGAGGAACAGAACTAATAG
>NW_012104253.1:8679478-8687060 GCF_000951045.1 Mandrillus leucophaeus
TGCGAGTCCCAAAGCTGAAGAACTTGGAGTGGCAGGAAGCATCCAGCACAGGAGAAAGATGGAGGCCAGAAGACTAAACCAGTTTAGTCTTTCCACATTCTTCTGCCTGCTTTTACTCTGGCCGCTCTGGCAGCTGATTAGATGGTGCCCATCCAGATTGAGGGTGAGTCTGCCTTTCCCAGTCCACTGACTCGAATGTGAATCTCCTTTGGCAACACCCTCACAGACACACCCAGGAAAAATACTTTGCAACCTTCAATCCAATCAAGTTGACACTCAGTATTAACCATCACACTAGGGTGTCATGTTCAGATTCAGGTTGCAGCAGCAGCAGACACCCAGAATTCATTCTCTCGTGATGATGTCAGAAACTGAAAAGCGAAAAATCCAAATGCAAAAGCACATGCCAAGCTCCTGCTTGCATCATGTCCACTAACATTCCTTTAGCAAAGCAAGCTATACAGCCAAACCCAAAGTAGACAACTGGGAATTTAAACTTTGCCATGCTTAGGCCATGGGAGATGAGGAAAGGGAGAATATATAATACTACTATAAAGAGTTAGAACCAATCACTGGATCTACTACACTGTCCATGTTTTCTGCTCCTCTTCTGGTCACCTTACTCAAGCCTTTACGCTGTGCATAGTCCCTTAAAGTTTCCCATTCCCCTGTACATCACAGGAGCTCTCAAGATATTCACCCTTCTGACCTAGATTTTTACTGGAAACTCCTATTTATATCTCTTGGAAACTGGATTGGCTCAGCCCATCTTTTTAAGCCAAGCTATATACATCAAGGGTCCTTGGACTGTCAATGGAAAGGTCAACACTTGGGTCAAGCATCAATCCTTGGACCAAAATAGTGGCTGTACTTGAGCAAACAAGAGTCTGGTACTGTTTTCCTGCAGAGTACTTCCCAATGGCGAGACAGCTGCCACTAGAGAGAGGAAGTTGGGTGTGGATGGCATCACAAAGGGCACTACTGCGTGAATCGTAAGAACTCCTACAGCAGTATTTGCCTCAAAGAGTCTTGTACCCGGCAGGATGCATGAGAGGTGGCCAGGGCTGGCAGAGGTTGGGAAAGTAGTAATGGAGAATATTGCAAAAGAAGGAGTTGTACTGGCCTCTTCTGGGAGGCCTGGGGATAGGATAATAGACAGGAACAAAGCAATATTTAAAATATCTACTCACCTGTATGGCATGGGCACCAGCTAATAAGAACAAGCTACTAACCAATCAGAACAGGTGTCGGCCATGACACCCAGCCCATCTGTACTGGTTCCTACCAGCTGAAGACCAGCTCTGGAAGGAGGAAAGGAAACAGAAGGGAGGATCTAAGATGAGACTCCCAAACCTTGTTGTACCTAACTTATTGGAGACATAGTTGAATAATATGGAGTATTTTTACTGTAAGAGGAACAATTAATCCAGTGTGTTTTTATCCATCTCTAGGGATTCTATTTGGATATCATCACATCCTCTAAGTATAAAGTGCTCAGACAATTTATTTGTCTTAAATCCACATAGCTGGTAAGTGGTAGAACCACTCAGCTCCATATGCTTTCCAGTGAGGGCTCACTTAGCAAGAGGGGTCTAGAGTGACACGCTGGTGGTTAGAGATGGTTATTCAGGTTAACCTTGAAGGAGCTGAATGGAGCCTGTTACTCCTATGTCTTTGGGAAATAATGATAATAACTTTCATTCAGCAAGCACCTCGCATGTGCCAAGCACCATGCTGGGTGCTGGGTATGCATGATTACAAATCCTCACAAAGCCCTTGCCAGGTAGCATCCCATTTTATAGATAATGAAGCTGAGGCCCAGAGAAATGATAAACTTCATAAATATAAAAGTCATCTAGTGGCACAGAGACCCCGAACACTATGGCGACTTCTTCCAGAATTCTTCTTCCAGTGATTGATTACATCTCTGTCTTCTTCTGCAAAAGTAAAGAGGCAGAGGAGGAGACGTGAGCACTGGCCTGGGAGCGCAGGAAGGATGTGGCTAACTTCTGACCATGACTGACGCATGGTGTCCTGTCCCATCCACTCCACAAAGATTGTTCTGAGGACCACCTGGAACAAAGGGGTTTAAGGTATCTGTCTACACAGAGGGCTCTGAAATTGCAACATACACACCTTTGCCTTATATATCTCTGCTTGTTCTCTTTGAGTATAGAAGGCAGAGTTCAAATCTCAAATCACTGATGAAGAGATCATTGCGCTCATATTTGAATATGTAGCTACTTCCAAGTTCCTAATATTTAGTTTTCCAGTCACATAGAGCTCTGCTACCAACCCAGGTGAAACCACACTTAATTTTGACAATAAAAGGATTTTGAAACATTATTGCATCTGAATCTTGTATCTTTATCATTCTTCAGTGAAAATATTTAAATACACATATCTGTCTAAATATATCTATCTCTATACATTCTTTCATATCTGCTATTTATTTACTTTTTATTTATCCAACTATCTATCATCTCTATATAATTTGTAATATCTGTGATTAACTGCCAGCAGAAGCACACATTTCTCAGTTCCCCAAATGATATATAAAGATGTAATCCACACAACACTGAGAGACCAGAATTATTAAACTCAAAACAAGAAAATGAAGGCTCGGCAGCACTGCGGGTGTGATCCAAGAGCAACAGCCCACACGTGGCAGCACTGGGACTTGAACACAGATTTTCTGCTTCTGAATCCCAGTTCCATTTCTGGATAACTTCCTGACCCTCAGAAAAAAAAGGGGGGTGGTCCTTGAGGAGTGAGGATTGGCTTTCTGCACACACGTATTGCTTTAGTATTCACAGGCAATGGAATGATCCACCAACTCTTCTGGAGGAAAATGGGATAGGTGAGAACTATTGGCAGCTTGGGTGGCCAAGCCAACGTCAAACCAGAACAGCCTCTTGAAGCTGAGTTCACACGACTCTTCAATACTGAGGCAGTCTCAGAACCTCAGAACCCAAAGTTCTGCAGTACAGTCTTTAGAACTAAAAACACTAAAGAGGGCTCTTTAGAAATGAAAACAAAGTTACCAAAGAAAGAACATGGCCTCAGCTGGGAGCGGTGGCTCACGCCTGGAATCCCAGCACTTTGGGAGGCTGAGGCGGGCAGATCACGAGGTCAGGAGTTTGAGACCAGCCTGGCCAACATAGTGAAACCCCATCTCTACTAAAAATACAACAAATTAGCTGGGCGTGGTGGTGGGCACCTGTAATCCCAGCTATTTGGGAGGCTGAGTCAGGAGAATCACTTGAACCCAGGTGGCGGAGGTTGCAGTGAGCCGAAATCATGCCATTGCATTCCAGTCCGGAGGGCAGTGTGAGACTCCATCTCAAAAATAAATAAATAAATAAATACATACATACATACATACATACATACATAAAAGAAGAAGAACATGGCCAACCTTCGTCAGGCAGTAACTCCAGAGGCTGGGACGACAGAGGCTTGGGTGGAGAGAAGGGGAGACAGTGATGGTAACCGTGGGCAGGACGCCACACTGTGGCGGCTACCTGGCTTCTGTTGTGAGAATTATGAATCTCTTTGGAAACTGACTGAGGGGCTAGGCAAGCTAACCATGCATCCACTCCAATAGAAGCTACCACTGTTCATTCAGGCATGCGCAGGCTCCTGAGGAAGCGCCTGAAGTCAGCCTTCTCTGGCTGGAGGTCTCAGAGATGAAATGGCCTGTCTACATCTCGGCAGCTTTGATTTGTGGCTGGCTCACACGGATGGGTCAGTCAATCTGTGCCTTTGACCTTTTGTGCTAGAAACAAAGCCTTCCTGGTTAAGAGAAAGATGAGATAAGGGAGACATAAAGTGTAGGCTTTGGATCTTGCCAGAATTAAGGCTGACTCACCTCTCTGTGTTTGTTCTAACTTTGATTCCTTTAGTCCCAATGAGACAGATACCAGTTAAAAGCGCTGTCGTCTTATTTCTGATTAACGACAACGCTTAGGGCTATTCAGCTATGACCCCCCTGCTTCCTGCTCTCGCTGGAAGGTGGGATGTCTCCACTGCCCCAACAGGATGCTGAGTTGTGCTGTCCTCTAGGTATTCAGGGGTGGATGACACTGTTGGATGGACCGGCTTTGAAGCTGAGCATCTGTCCATGTACCTGGCGGGTTGCTGTGTCAGGGAGGGAGGTGCGAGGACCTTTCGTTACTTTCCCATGGAGACATGCAACTATGACTCTTACCCCATTCTGGAAAAGTTTCCCCATTACTCCCTAACGGAAGTGGAGAAAGTAAACAAATACGGCTCTTAACGAAGAGTCTTTTAAGAGAAAATTTACAGCTATGTAATCTTGCTTCTCATGGCAACACAGAGCCCATCTTCTGGGAAGAGTATCCACAGTTTTATGTAACATGTTTATGAACAACAGAAAATATTGACAGTCTGTTCATCCCATCTGCTTCCCAGGACAGGGAGGAATCATTGCATGGTGATGCCAGAGGGTCTCCGGGTCCACAAGGGGATCTTTCTGGAGGTGTCCATTTATAGGGGTCCTGCCTTTAGGGAGATGGAGGCCACAGAGTCTCATAGGTGAGCTCTTTTGGAAGAGGAATCAGGAATTTGGCCCCTGGAACTTTCTCCTCCTAATGTGTGGCATGCTATCCTAGCCAGTCTGGGCTCCTGAAATCGCGGGTAGGGAAGTGCCTAAATGGCCAGTGGGGTTGTCGGTGTGGAGAACAGTGCGACAGGGAAGGGGGTGGGTTTTCTCATGCTCTGCAGGCAGCTGGTGGGAATGGGGCCCTGAGCTAAGCATGGGGGTGGCAACATGTAAAGGAGAGGAAAGTGAGCTGAGGCCCTGGTGTTTAGAGGAGGAGGAAAGGGAAAGAGAAAGAAGGAATAATAAAGAGGGACAGAGGGAGAAGCAGAGGCAGAGAGGGAGGGGAGGGAGAGGAAGAAAGGGGGAGGAAGAGGGAGGGCAGAGAGGAAGGGGAGAAGGAGATAGGGAGGGAGAGAGAGGGAGGGACAGAGAGAGGCAGAGAGAGGGAGGGAGAGGGAGAGGCAGAACAAGTGGGAGAGGGAGGGAAGGAGAGACTGAGGGAGAGGGAGAGACAGAAAGGCAGAGGAAGAGGGAGAGGCAGAGAGCGAGGGAAGGAGAGGGAGAGGAAGAGAGAGAGGGAGGGAGAGAGAGACTGAGGGAGAGGGAGAGCAGAGAGACAGAGGGAGGGAGAGGGAGAGTTAGAGAGGGAGGGAGAGAGAGGGAGAGGCAAAGAGGGAGGGAGGGAGAGGGAGAGACAGAGAGGGAGGAAGGAAGGGGGAAAGGCAGAGAGGGAGGAAGGAAGGGGGAAAGGCAGAGAGGGATAGAGGGAGCAGGAGAGGGAGAGAGGGACGGAGGGAGAGGGATGGAGGGAGAGGGAGAGAGGGATGGAGGGAGAGGGAGAGGGAGAGAGAGAGAGGGAGAGAGAAGAAGGGAAGGAGAGAGAGAGGGAGAGAGGAACAGAGGGAGAGGGAGAGAGGGAGGGAGACAGAGGAAGAGGAAGAGAGAGAGGGAGAGGGAGGGAGGGAGAGGGAGAGGGAAAGAGGAAAGGAGGGAGAGGGAGAGAGGGAAAGGGAAAGGAAGGGAGGGATAGGGAGAAGGAGAGAGGGAGGGAGGGAGAGGGACAGACAGAGAGGGAGGGAGAAAGGGTTATGTCCTTGAAGCTTGCTGTAAAGGACACCACCTGAGACCACTCTAAGGGGATCATGGAGGAGATATGGGCAATGCTTGGGATGCTTTAAAGAGCAAGGCTACATGGTTCGTAGCAAAACACGGACAATGATCTTGAGGGTCAGCAGTAAGAGAAGAGGGGAATTTGTGATGGTATGTCTAAACCACAGAACACTGAACAAACACCACGAGGGCTTGCCCATATAGATCCATTGATATGGAAGCATATTCATAATTGCCAATGACAAAATTATTTGGGGGCAATGCTCATGGCATGAGGCCATTTTTTGTAAATTACAATATCCAATCTATTATTTATAGGTCAATGTCTGGACGGCCATTCAAGGATGTCATCCAGAACATCTTGTGACCCAAGTTACAGAAATGCAGAGAGCTGTCCACTGTAAGACTGCAGGGGCCATGGGAGCAGTGGCCGAAGAGTGTGCCCTGCCTGAAGACAAAGAGATTTCAAAATTCAAGAAAAAATGGACTCACCAAACAGATATGCAAGCCACCTGCTCTATAAATTACACACTAAATATTAACAGTGATTGCTTCTGGGTGGTGAGATTTGGCAGTTACCTTAATTTTAAAAAGTGCTTTTATAGAGTTTTTAGAATTATAATAATTTTTTGACCGTGACTATGCGTGTGTGATTTATGAAAAGACAAGAAGAGTAGGACCGAGTTGCCATGTGAACTTCCCTTTCTGTCGACAGCATAAGCCCCCTCTCTGGGCCTCCCTGCAGGCAAGGGACCATGCAGACTGGAGAGAGTGAGGCCAGGAGGGGCCCCCAAAATGTATGTCCAGCGGCTCCCTGACTACCTTCATGTAGCAGCACGAGCTTAGCATGACCTGAGCACGAGCTATGGGCTAGGCCTGGTGCTGCTGGCAGCTTCAGCTGGTCAGGCTCCTTTAATCCTCACAAAGCAGCTCCAGGCAGGACCGTTGTTATCCCCTCTTACAGATGAGGAAAGCTGAAACAAGAGTTCCTGTGAGCTGCCCGCCATCACTTAGATTGAAAGACGAAGAGATGGGACTCAGGACCAGGAGGTTTCTGGCCATAGGGTAAGTGTTCTGCGGCTCCAAACCACCAGGCTACACTGCCAGCAGCCCAGCTGGCCCTCCGCTGCTGGCACCCAGCCTTTCAAAGTTGCCTTCCCAGAGGAGAGGTGAAAGGCCAGTTGTATTGTGATCAGTTGTATTGTGATCAATACAGGGCCAACTGTATTGTGATCAAGAAGTGCCAGAGCTGATGGGAATCTGTATATTGTGACTGGGCTAGTCAGATGGCTCATGACACCACCTGGGCCAGGCAAGGTGCTGACGGTGGGTGGACGTGGGGCAAAGACCTGATTCTGCTGGTTTCTGGCTGTGTGATTTCAGAAAAGTCAATTGTCTTTTTTTCCTCGTCTTGCAAAGTGAGGATAAACACACACACAACTCATGGGATTGTTCTGTGTCCCACAGGATAAGTAGAAAGTGCTTGGTAGAGTACATGGCCCTGGCATTGTTTTGGGTATTGCTGTTGCTGGCCAAGGCTGGGCTTGGGGCTCAATCTCAGATGTTGAGGATGGAGGGGCACTGCCTGCCTCTCCCTTCCATGTCCCTCCGCGATGGCTTCAGATCTGCGGGAAGCTATGAGTTTGCCCAGTGTGTGTTCATGGTCTCTACTAAATTAGAAAGGAAATAAGACAGGGCATGCTGGAGCTGTGGGAAAGAGTGTCACTGCTCTGTTCAACATTGAACAGGCAGCTTTATTTCCAGGCTGTGGATCAGGACAACCTGGAAGAACCATCCCGGGAGCAGAGGATTGGAAAGGCACTTTCCCCCTCAATACATGTCAAATTCATATACTTGAAAAATCACTGAGACTTCTACAGTCCACACAAAACAGTCTCTGTTTAACAG
>NW_012104253.1:8687110-8736935 GCF_000951045.1 Mandrillus leucophaeus
ACAGATATGCAAGCCACCTGCTCTATAAATTACACACTAAATATTAACAGTGATTGCTTCTGGGTGGTGAGATTTGGCAGTTACCTTAATTTTAAAAAGTGCTTTTATAGAGTTTTTAGAATTATAATAATTTTTTGACCGTGACTATGCGTGTGTGATTTATGAAAAGACAAGAAGAGTAGGACCGAGTTGCCATGTGAACTTCCCTTTCTGTCGACAGCATAAGCCCCCTCTCTGGGCCTCCCTGCAGGCAAGGGACCATGCAGACTGGAGAGAGTGAGGCCAGGAGGGGCCCCCAAAATGTATGTCCAGCGGCTCCCTGACTACCTTCATGTAGCAGCACGAGCTTAGCATGACCTGAGCACGAGCTATGGGCTAGGCCTGGTGCTGCTGGCAGCTTCAGCTGGTCAGGCTCCTTTAATCCTCACAAAGCAGCTCCAGGCAGGACCGTTGTTATCCCCTCTTACAGATGAGGAAAGCTGAAACAAGAGTTCCTGTGAGCTGCCCGCCATCACTTAGATTGAAAGACGAAGAGATGGGACTCAGGACCAGGAGGTTTCTGGCCATAGGGTAAGTGTTCTGCGGCTCCAAACCACCAGGCTACACTGCCAGCAGCCCAGCTGGCCCTCCGCTGCTGGCACCCAGCCTTTCAAAGTTGCCTTCCCAGAGGAGAGGTGAAAGGCCAGTTGTATTGTGATCAGTTGTATTGTGATCAATACAGGGCCAACTGTATTGTGATCAAGAAGTGCCAGAGCTGATGGGAATCTGTATATTGTGACTGGGCTAGTCAGATGGCTCATGACACCACCTGGGCCAGGCAAGGTGCTGACGGTGGGTGGACGTGGGGCAAAGACCTGATTCTGCTGGTTTCTGGCTGTGTGATTTCAGAAAAGTCAATTGTCTTTTTTTCCTCGTCTTGCAAAGTGAGGATAAACACACACACAACTCATGGGATTGTTCTGTGTCCCACAGGATAAGTAGAAAGTGCTTGGTAGAGTACATGGCCCTGGCATTGTTTTGGGTATTGCTGTTGCTGGCCAAGGCTGGGCTTGGGGCTCAATCTCAGATGTTGAGGATGGAGGGGCACTGCCTGCCTCTCCCTTCCATGTCCCTCCGCGATGGCTTCAGATCTGCGGGAAGCTATGAGTTTGCCCAGTGTGTGTTCATGGTCTCTACTAAATTAGAAAGGAAATAAGACAGGGCATGCTGGAGCTGTGGGAAAGAGTGTCACTGCTCTGTTCAACATTGAACAGGCAGCTTTATTTCCAGGCTGTGGATCAGGACAACCTGGAAGAACCATCCCGGGAGCAGAGGATTGGAAAGGCACTTTCCCCCTCAATACATGTCAAATTCATATACTTGAAAAATCACTGAGACTTCTACAGTCCACACAAAACAGTCTCTGTTTAACAGCATCACATTCAGTATTTTTTTAAAAAATAAATAAATAAACACCATGTATAGGCAAAGGACTGACATTGAAATGCTTTATATCCCACAATGTTGAAAGAAAAGACATCGAGTATTTTTTTCCATTGCACCTTTATTGTTTATTCTGTTCAATGTTCAGAATTTTCATACAGTCTTTCGAGAATCACATAGAGCCTACTGAGTAGCTCCTTTCCCCTGACATTGCTTTATTTCTAACCAGCCTCCTCTCATCCCTTGTCTTTAATGTATGATATTCTGCTAGTGTCCAAGGAGTTCCCAGGGTTGTTTTTACAGGGGAGGGAGAAGAGTGTACAGTAGTATTCCTGCGGCTTTCTCTCCTCTCCACCTCCTCTCTTGTTCAGCAGCCTCCAGACCCCCAAGGGCTAAGGAATCAGACACATTGGGTTTGGATCCTGACTCCACTAGGAGCAATGTGATCTCAGGGACATTTCTTGATCTCTCTGAACCATTTTTCCTTCTTCTACAATGTGGGGGAGGAAAACCTCCCGCTCTCACAGGGTTACTATGAGAATTAAATGACTCCAAGTATCCAAAGCTTCTGGCACAGTGCCTGGGCACACAGTACGCCCTACATGCACCCTAGCTTCCTTCCTTCTGGCAGGGAAGAGAAGATATCTGATAAATCAATGCCAGAGCCAGCTGCTCAGGAGCATTTGAGCAAGAAATGACTCTCTAATGATGGAATTTCAGACACCACAGCATGGGTGAGGGAGAGATCTGGAGGCATAGACTATAGAAGCCTCAGAATCATTTGAATCCAGCCAGGCAGACTGCTGCTGCTTCTGCCTAGGGGCAAGGCTGGTGATACAGTTTGGCTGTCACACCACCCAAATCTCATCTTGAATCCCCACGTGTTGTGGGAGGGACCCAGTGGGAGGTAACCAAATCACGGGGGCAGGTTTCCCATGCTGTTTGCATGATAGTGAATAAGTCTCACGAGATCTGCTTTAAAAATGGGAGTCTCCTTGCACATGTTCACTTTTCTTGTCTGCCACCATGTGAGACGTGCCTTTCACCTTCCACCATGATTGTGAGGCCTCCTCAGCCACGTGGAACTGCAAGTCCAATCAACCTCTTTCTTTTGTAAATTGCCCAGTCTTGGGGATGTCTTTATCAGCAGTGTGAAAACAGATTAATACAGCTGGCAATGGCAGAAGGAATACTAACCCTCTCTTTTAGGCCATGTCACTGCAGCCAGGCAAGGGCCCATTTCAGGGAGCCAGGAGAAGGGAGCCAATTTGTTTCTATGCAACCATCCCTGCCAGAGAGGAAGTTGCTTCACGTGGGTGTAAACCAGGGGCTTTAAAAATGCAGCAGTCCTTTAGGGCAATCATTAAATCCCCTCCTTATGCCCCTGAAAAGTCACTTGTCACAGGGCTGTCCTCACAGCCTGAACCACCATGAGCTCTCATGGGGGAGTTCTTGTGTCATTTACACCCCACCCACTTTTGAAGAGGATCCCAGGTATCGTGCCAAGGAAGGAGTAATGCACCTAGTTCTGAGCTTTCCGCCTTGTTCTTCCCAACTGTCACGGTACATGACCACTAAAATCAAAATCTGATAAACGAATGGTCACAAGAATGAAACAATAATGCTGCCAATAAGAAGCTGAATATTCTGTTCAAAAGTTCATCTGCAAATACAGCCACGCTCTTCTTCCTCAACGGTAGTCCTTTTAATTTTAAGCTGATCTATCACTCAGCCCTTATTCATGCATAATTCTCAGTAAAGATAGGGTGCATCTAAGGTCTGCATGCCCACAATCGTTTGATATCTCCGAGAGAACAACAAAAAGCCGCTCAATAGACAATCTTGAAACATGCACCAACCAAAACCATGGCTGGTAGTATGGGAAAATGTCCTTCAGACCAAAGAGGCAGACAGACAGAGAAGGAGAGAGAGAGAGAGAACAAGAGCGCAAAAGTAAAAGATTCGAGACGAGACAAGAGGACTAGAATGGCTCCACAAGAGAACACCTGCAGTTGGGGGAGGAAGGGACAAAGCAGATAAAACCAAGGAAAGCTCTATGGATCTGGGAGTGCCTTTCCAAGTATTTGGTTCATGCTAAAAAATAGAGCACATTTATTAAAAATATATATTTACAAACCTTGATATGAACAGATACACACATCAAGCCAATGAAAAAAGAAAAATAAGTTATCTCCCCGGTATCAAATAGTTAGACACTTTTGATGAATGGGATGCCTGTCAAAGGGCTGCCCCTGTGGTTTTTCCACTAAATAGCTCGTCAAGTGAAGATGAAACACTTGTCCTGGGAGACACACATCTGAGCCGTGTCCGCCCTATTCATCTTTTCAAATATGTGATATCCATCAGCGATCTGGAATAATGAATTTCTGCACCCATCCGCTCACCGATGGTGTCAGAGGCTGGTCGTCCAAGCATTCTTCCGGGCCCCCTGCCAAAGACGTTGAGTTCCTAGTGCTGTGAACGAGTTTTGTTGGAATCATTGTGCTTTAGTGTCTGCTCCCTGCAGCAGGATCGGTCTATTTGTGTGACCTTCTGTAAAGTCTGAAGGTGCATTTGATTGGGTGGTGTGGGTGGGTCAAGCCTGCTGGTTCTCGCAGGGTCTGGTCAGTGATACGCCGACACGCAGGACTTCCGTCTCTGGCCATCCCGAGGCCTCTGAGGACGCTCTGGGCCATTCACAGGGTGGTGTATATGTAGACAAATATGATCACAATCAGGTTCAGAATGGTCCCGATAATCCCCAGCATTGCCAAGACACTCTCCTCCTTACTTTCTTTTTCTTGACCTCCTCTGTCTTCATCATTTCCACTCGTGATTACCATCTTGGTTGCAAATGTCTTTATCTTCCTCGTCAGGCTAACCTGTAATTGGAAAGAGGCAGCACAAAAGATGATCACTTATAAGCACGCCCTCCATAGCCAGGCAGATCTGCAGCGGGTGGTGATCTGCTTGCAGGTCAGACCATGCTGGGGGGATGACAAATCACACAAGGATCCTATCTTGGGACACCTTGCTCTTGGCCATGGGAAAATGGCAGAACACGGCTAATCGGTTTAGATGAGCGTCCTGACACTGGTACAGAGAGAGGAGCCTAGGAGTCTACCTGGGCACCACCCACTTTGTTGAGCTGGTTTTCCCCCTTTCCCTTGAAGGAGAAACTGGGTCAGCTGCACCGCAGTGAAACTAAGGTCTGTGCCCTCCGTCCTGGTGGTGGGAATTTCACGCACTCTCACATATCAGGTTACACCCAAGAAACGTGCTGTCCTGAGTATCCACAAAGTGTGTAGGGGGCATCACAGTCCTACCATGCTAAAGCTCTGACTGCGGTATGGGTAGGGATGGTTGGAAGCCAGGGAAGGTGATTCATGGAGACCAGGCAGGTTGGTAAGGGGTCTACACACAGTGTGGATGAATAGTACCATGAGAAATTATCATAATCTCTGGTAGAAATAGATATTGCTACAATCATTCCAGAAAACTTCCTGGCATTAGCCAGAAAAGTGAAAAGACATATTCTACCACCGGACACCTGCTCTGCCAGGCGTGTACCCTAAAGAAGGCCTCGCTTCTGTGCACCTGGAGACATAGACAGGACTGCTCCCATGGGCTTCATCTGCCAGAGCAGAGAACTGGAAGTTACCCAGATACGCACCAAGAGGAGAGCAGATGAACATGTGGTGGTCAGTCTCTACAATGGAATATTATATGATGGTGAAATGAATGAATTACAGCTACATGCAACAGGAAGAACAAAGCCCAGACACTTAACGGAGGGAAAAAGCACATGGCAGAAAAATTTGTGCAGCACCACTTGATTCATAAAGGCTCAAAACAGGCAAAACCAAGTTATCTGTTGTTTTAGAGATGAGCTCTTTGATTTTCATAAAAAGTAACGCAATGATTAGCATCAAAATGACTAGTGTAAAACTCAGGACAGTGGCTTTCTCCAGGCAAGAGCGGAGCAGGCTGCCATGAAGGAGGGGCACCAGTGGCCTTCAGATACTAGTCATCTGCCATCTGTTAAGCTTTAAACTGTTCTTTAAACTGCTCCTTTAAACTGCTGGCATATCTTCCAGCTACTCTTTTGGCATGCATGATACATATTGCAATAATCAAAATAACTTTTTATTTTCGAAGACAAAAAACATGGCCATCCAGGAGGCAGACTGGGCAGCCAAAGCCTTCTTTTCCACCAATTGCTTGTCCAAACCATAAGTAAAATAGGACTAGTGTGTGTGGTGGTGGCGGCCCGTCCACTTGTGATGTGATGTGCACCAGGCCACCCCATAGCTACATTTCCTCCATTGGAGGGCTGCACCTTTAGAGCCAGAAGTCTTTTCATGCTTCAGGGTTTGATGATGGTTAAATTTATGTGTTGGCTTGACTGAGTCATGCATGCCCAGAGAGTTGGTCAGGCGTTATTCTGGGTGTGTGTGTGTCAGGATGAGATTAACATTTGAGTTGGCAGACTGAAGAAATCAGACTGTCCTCCTACATGTGGGTGGTGATGGACCAATCAGCTGAAGGCCCGAATGAAACAAAAAGGCTGACATTCCCCCAAATTCCTCCTGCCTGCCTGCCTTCGAGCTGGGACAATGGCTTTTTCCTGCCTTTGGACTGGAACTGTCGATTTTCAGGCAGCTCCTCCTGGGCCTGGAGCCTGCAGGTCTTCAGATGGAACCACACCACCGGCCATCCTGGGTCTCCTGCTTGCTGACTCACCCTGCAGATCTCAGGCCTTGCTGGTCTCCGAAATCACATGAGTCAATTCTGTATAACAAATCTCTTCATACACACCTATATATATCTTACTGGTTCTGTGTCTCTCATTCGAATGCTGTCTCAGGACACACATCCAGGAAGGATCACAAACGGGAATCCAGGAATGTGGGAATGTGAAACGAAACGGGAAATGAAATGTCTGCATGCCCCTCCCTCCGTGCATGTAAGCCCCGAGAGGGCTGGGTCGCTCGCACCTTACGGAGCGGCTCTGGATCCGGAGGACAGTATATGTGAATGAACATCTGTGCGAAGGAGAGGCAAGCACATCAGTGAAGAATGGAGGAACCAATGCAACACGAAAATGTGCATAAGTGAACAAAGGAACGCCCTAAAGGCAAGTTTCATATTCTTCACAACTTTGGTTTACTAGACAGACCTACAGTGGGTTCCTACTCCCATAGCTCAGTTAGGGAAAGCTTCTAGTTGGATTCGTTTGGTTTTCCTGCTTTTTCTCCCCTCGTATGCTTTTAATGATGTATAGTAAACATACAGGAAAGTCCACAAAGTGTGTACAGCTTGATACATTTTCATATCTGTTTAGCACTGAGATAAAGAAACAGAGCTTTCCAGCACCCAGGGGCCTCCCACAGCGCCCCGTCCAGTCACTATCCCTACCTCCTGAAAACCATTAATGTGGCTTCTAACACCATTGATGAGTTTTGCCTGGTTTTGAATTCTACGTAAATGGAATCATACAGTATATCCTCTTTTGAGTCTGATTTCTTACTTTCTACACTGTGTTTGTGAGATTTGCTCATGTCTTTGTGTATAGCTGTGGCTTATTCACTCTCATATGTGAACAGTATTCCACTGGATCACTACACCCAAAATTTATGTCTCTATTTTATGGCTGATGGGCATTTTCGTTGCTTCAAGTTTGGGGCTATTATGAATAATGCTGCTATGAACATTCTTGTACGTATCTTTGGGCAAGCATATACATACATCTTTCCCAATATTTCATATGAAGTTTTTTAACATACAGCAAATTTGAAGGAATTTTACAGTGAGCACCCATAAACTCACCATCTCAAATCCATCACTAACATGTTCCCATACTTGCTTTGTCACATATCTGCCCATTCCTTATTCATCTATCTTCTTTTTTGGGTGCACTTTAAACTACATATATCATTATTACTCTTATTATTATCATTATTATTTTAAGACAGGCTCTTGTTCTTTTGCCTAGGCTGGAGGGCAGTGGTGTGATCACGGCTCTCTGCAGCCTTGACTGCCTGGGCTCAAATGATCCTCCTGCCTCAGCCTCACGAGCAGTTGGTACCACAAGTGTGCACCACCATGCCCACCTAATAAAATTTCTTTTTGTAGAGACTGGGTCCCACTATGTTGCTAGGCTGGTCTTGAACTCCTGGGCTCAAGCAATCCTCCTGCCTCAGCTTCCCTAAGTGCTGGGATCATAAGTGTGCCACCATGCTTGGCCTAAATTGCAGATATTATTTCATTTGCCCTTAAACACAGAAGCATGCTGCATGTTTTAACTACAGTTCAGTATTTATTTACAGTTTTCTCTTTTAATGTAAAATTCACATGTGCATTTCCTACTGACTACATACATACCTAGAAAAGGAGCTGCCAGGCACAGGGTATGCATATGTTTGACGGTAGTGGATACTGCTAAACAGTTTTTTAAAGTGGTTGTGTCTGTTTGCTAGTTTGTAGGTGTTAGTGGATCCCCTCTTTTTATTTTGGCGACTCCATGGCTCAAACTTTGCACAAAGTCATGAGAAGTTGGTTGTAAGAACCTTAGAAATCCACTCCCTTCACTGCCCTGGACAGATGTCTATCCAAGCACTAGTCATCTCTTTAATGGAGTCTCTGGTTTATCATTCGTCTTCTTAGAAAGACTGCAAGCCCTTAGAGGAAGGACTTTCGAATCCCCACCTCCAAGTGTAGTGCCGGGCATGGAGCAGGAACTTAAGAAAACTGAATGAGTGAATGAATGAGTGACTGAATGAATGAGTGGGTGCTCTGGGGCAACCTGGCATCTCCCAGTCTCTGCAGGCCAGGGAATAGATGGCCAGGGTTGGTTTAAGAAGATGCAATTAGTGCTGCCTTTATAACCAAAGACCCATCATCACAGTCAGTCAAGCAAAACAAAGTGCCTGTCATGGAGGCTGCTTCGTTTCAAGGCTTAATTTAGCCTCTTTCCTGAGTTAACCCGAGATAACTCTGACTCAGGAGGAAGTGGAGGGGAATAATCAGGTCAGCTGTGTTTACTTTCTGAGGACTCTGAAGCAAACAAAGACCTAGAAGAGACCTTCTTCGACTCACAGAAGAGTTGCATCTCAAGCATCTGTTTCCAAGTTGCTTAAGTCGTCAACTTGGAAACTTGAATTCCCCTGTAGACACCATGTTGGGAGTGTGGCTTGATTCCCAGGGGAGTTACTGAGGGCTTCCTTAAACGGAGTGGTTAGAATATTGTTTTCTTTGGAAAAAGTTGTCTGGCCAGGGTCTGGAGGATGAACAGTGATGGAGGAGACTCACAGAATCCAGATTAGCCTAGAAACCAGAGCAACGATAGAGATGGGAAAGGAAAACAGAAACAAGAAGCAACAACTATAATAGTAACTGCACATTTTAAAATGAATTAGACAGTGTAATGAGAATGTTTGTAACTCAATGGATAGATGCTTGAGGGGATGGATACCCCATTCTTCATGATGTGTTATTTCACACTGTGTGCCTATATCAAAACATCTCAAGTACCCCATATATATATATACACCCACTTTGTAGCCACAAAAATTAAAACTTAAAAAATAAAAGTAAGAAAATTTATAAAAAACAACAAACAAAGGCTGGGATCAGTCATTGTCTGACATAACGTCTGCTAAAAGGTATAGATATTCATTTATCAACTCAATCATTTACTCATTTCTTCCTGCCAGGGGCTGGGTGGAGGGGGAAGTGGGGATTGGCTGATAATTGTAAAGGCGTCTCTTTTTGGAGTAATACAATATTCTAAACTTAGATTTTTAGTGATGGTTGCACAACTCTAAATACACTCAATATACTAAAGTCATGAAACCGTACACTTCCAATAGATGAATTTTGTGGTTTGTGAATTATATCTCAATCAAGATGTTCATTTTTTAAAAACAGTATTTGCAATAGAATCTGAAATATAAAGTGCCCAGAAATAAATCTAATAAAGAGGTGTGAAATTTTTATAAAGAATATTATAAACTTTACTGAAAGACATAAAAGCAGACCAACATGAAAAGGAATGCCATCTTCATCTTCATGGAATGCCACCTTCAATATGCAAGATTCAATATCCTAAAAACATCAATTTTTCCTAAAGTGTTCTATAGGTTTGTTGTAGTTCCAGTCAAAATGTCTACTGGGTTTTTGGTGTTATTTGATAAGTAGGTTCTAAAATGTCTATCAAAGAGCAAATGGATAATAACAGCTAATATGTTTACTAAAGAATAAGGTAGGGAAATCTGCCTCATAAGACATCAATATGTCTTAGGTCTAAGGCTTATACAAGCCTTAGACACACAGGCCAAAGAAACAAAAACAAAGTCACACATACATGGACACTGCTGATCCACAGGGGAAAATGGGTCTTTGATGAGCAATGTTGGAATAACTGAGTATCTGTATGAAAGGATAAATGAAATCAAACTAGTAGCTCATCCATTCCAGATGGATTATAGATAAGAATAGAAAGAGAACATTCAAAACTTTTATAAGGCAATATAAAGGAATATCTGTATGACCTTGGGGTAGAGAATGGTATCTTAACAAGACATAAAAGCTCAAACTATAAGGAAATTCGACAACCTTAAATTCAATATCTGTTTATCAAAAAATAAAATATCATCAAAAGCAGAAAGTTAAGCCACAAACTGGGATATATACTACACATCATTCTAGTCTCAAATGAGTAAGAAAATGATAAATATCCAGTAGAAAACTGGGCAAAACCGTGTCCAGGCATTTCTCAAAAAAGTATATAGCCATAAAGAACCTAAACCTCAGTATCAGAGAAATGCCAATTAAAACACAGTGAGCTACCATCAAACAGCCATAAGATTGGCAAGAACTAAAACATCTGACAAGACCACTGAACACAGAGTCTGTAGAGCAGCAGGGACTCTCCAGATACCTATTGCAGGAGTATCAGTGGATACTGTCACTTTGGAAAACAGGATGGCATTATCTTGTAAAGCCAAACATACTCACACCCCAGTGATCCAGCCATGCCACCTTGAGATACACACCAAGTACACCTGCAAATACGCAGCAGGGTACATGGATAAGAGCATTTAAAGACAGCAATGTCAGCATAAGCGAAATGCTGAATCCAGCATCAATGGCCATCCGCAGTGGCCTGGATCTACTGTTGTATGTTCTCATGTTGGCATAACACAGAGCGTTGAGGAAAAAATGAAATGCTGGAATGTGCCATCACATGGATGAATTGCAAATACAATATCGAGTGAAAAAGCATGTTGCAAAAGACCACAGAAAGGATGTTCCCACTTAGGTAGGAAGTTCAGAAACAGGGAGAATCTGACCATATTTCATATGGAGATACAAGTGTGATAAAAACACAAAGAAAAGCAAGAGAATAATAAACCTCAAAGCTAGCGTAGTGGTTCCCACTAAGTGGACAGGATGGAGAGGATGCTCAGGGACTCTCTAAGCCACTGGTAATATTTCTCAAGCTGGTGGTGGATACACGAGCGCTTGCTCTTTCTACTTCCATTCTAAATATGCTTCTCATATCTATTCCATATTTAACAAGTCAATTGCTGATTTAATACTTATTACTTAACTACATAATTAACAATAAAACAATAATGATATTAAAACAAATAACTAATTAGCAAAAACCATTTTTTAAAAAAACACAGGGTTTTAAAGACTGGGCATATTAAGTGCTGTGCTGAATGCCAAAAGAAACCCTGCATGGTAACCAGGAAGGGAGCCACTTCTCTGGAAAGACACGGTGCCCCTCATGAGCACCCCTACTGTGCCAAGGTGATGGGCAACTCACTTTCAAGCACAGTTCTCAGCAAGCCAGTCCTCTGCCGGGCTGCTTCCAATGAGCACACTTGAGAGTTTTTAATCATTTGCTTAATTAGGATGCATGTCTTGGAAAATAAAACACATGAATATACAGTGACACAGTGCTGTGTGTGGTCTGGGCCTAGAGGCTGCAGGGCAGCTGGGGAGAGCCCTGTAGGGGGACTCAGGGTTCAGTGTGGAATCCCAGCCGGTCAGGGCTAGAAGGCACCGAGGTCATGGCTCATGGGGCCTGCCCAGCATCCATGGTCTTTCTTTTGGGATCAGGGTCTCGATTTTCCTCTGGAAAATTACCCTTCCCAATGGAGGCTGTCAATCAACCTGCCATGGGGATGGGTCTGGATCCTGGCTAAGCCTATAAGATGCTCTCTCTCTGGAGCTTAGTCTTAGGTTGAGTGATAGCAGGTGGGTTAACCATAAACACTGTCTCATCCTAGCCACGGTGCTGAAATGAGGTTCCATTTGCTGCTGCCGCCTGGATGCCTGGAGCCAGGCTGACTTTTGCCCTTTCTAAAGCTCAGTTCACCATTTCCTTCTATCCCATGAACTACCCCATATCCCTGCAAAAAACAGTGTTTTTGCTTAAGGCAGCTGGAACCCATTTCTTACCAGTATCTGTTGCATGCAACCAGGGAGCTTTTACTTGTACAGAAGGGGTATTCAAGTTTATTTTGTTGGCTTCTTTGAACTCCCCCTAGAAGAATACTCAATGCTAACCAAGCCTCCTCTTGAAGACTTCCCATCATTCTGGAATTTACCACCTCTCAGGAAGTATATTCTACCAGCTGACAGCTCAGTCAGGAAAGCCCTTCAGTTTACAACGAAATATTCTCGCTTAGCTTGCACCCACTGGAACTACTTTATAACCAGGAACTAAACAAAAGCAAGTCCTTGTTATCCTCTGCAAGGTAGCACCACGGTTTCTGAAAAACTGATACTGAAGGAATGACAACTCTGGCTTCAGATATAGCTGAGATCCAACCTTGTCTCAGTGGTTTATCAGCTGTGTGACTGGGGCAAGCTGCTTCATCTCTCTGAGCTTCAGTTTCCTCATCTATAAAGCAGGGATAATAGCTTGTAGGATTAAAGATACTAGGTGTAAGTCTCCTAGCTTGATGAATGGCGGCCACTACGATTAAGTGGTGATGATGATGATGACGACGATGATGATGACAGGCTCATTCTCATGGACTTCACAAGCCCTTTTGTCCAGCTAAGCACCTTCTGTTCCCTACTTGTCCACATAGCCACTCCTAATCATGATCCCTTCTCCTGGGAAGGCCCACCCTAAAAATCACAGCACGCACAAGGAAAACATTATTCCAGGGAAAGTTTTTTGAGCCCAAACTGGGCAGGATTGTCCTCTCCCTCCTGGATGTGGCACATCCATGGATGCTAATAGGAACACCTCACTTTGGGGCCCCCACAGCATGCCGTGACTCATGATGCTGCAAAGCCAAATTGCTCCCTCCTGTTCATGGAAGGTGAGCATTTTTAACCCAAGAATAGGACTTAGTATTTACATTACAGTCCAAGGGGCTGACCTCTATCCACTGTGCCAATCTGTTGAGTTCACCTTGGTTCCCAGATGATTGTCTTCCTTCCTCCCAGCTTCATCCACACACAGGATGTGCAGACTCTCCATACAGCTGTCTAAATGACTCACCTTCCAGTTTTTGACTAGGTTTCCAGCTTGATACCAGCTAGCTCGTTAGCACTCTTCCAAGGCTGCCAATTGGCTACTATTTGCCTTCTCCTCTGGCCGACATTTCTCCAAGGTTGCTACAAAGTCCACCTAGCGGCCAGGCACGGTGGCTCACACCTGTAATCCCAGCACCTTGGGAAGTGAAGGCGGGCGGATCACGAGGTCAAGTGATCGAGATCATCCTTGCCAACAGGGTGAAACCTCACCACTACTATAAATACAAAAATTAGCTGGGTGTGGTGTCCTACACCTGTAGTCCCAGTTACTCGGGAGGCTGAGGCAGGAGAATTACTTGAACCCAGGAGGCAGAGACTGTAGTGAGCCAAGATCGCACCACTGCATTCCAGCCTGGTGGCAGACTGAGACTCTGTCTCAAAAGAAAAAAAAAAAAATTCCATCTAGGACTTAGAGGTCTCTAGGTTAGTGACCCTGCTGGACAGACCATGGCTGAGCGATATCCAAGATGCTGGGTCCTGGCACTCTCTGCAGCCTCTATTTTCTGGTGAAGTTTCCTCTTTATTACTTCTCTAGACCAATTTCTCAGAGTCAATTCTAAGAATTGGAGTTCGTCCCTTGCCAAGCCACTCAGTGATCAATAGTAAACTGGGGAATGAAAAATTCATGTGATTACGACTCACTGATGCATTACCTGGCAGTTGAAAATGATGGTGGCCTTTCTCAGCAAACTAACACGGGAACAGCAAACCAAACACCGCATGTTCTCACTCATAAGTAGGAGTTGAACAATGAGAACATATGGACACAGGGAGGGGAACATCACACACCAGGGCCTGTCGGGGAGTCGGGGACAAAGGGAGAGAGAGCATTAAGACAAATACCTAACGCATGCGGGGCTTAAAACCTAGATGATGGGTTGATAGGTGCAGCAAACCACCATGGTACATGTATACCTATGTAAATAACCTGCAGGTTCTGCACATGTATCCCAGAACTTAAAGTAAAATTAAAAAAAAAAAAAGAAAGAAAATGATGGTGACAAAGACCATGTGGTAAAAAAAGGAAGATGCCTGGCTAGGCAAGGTGGCTCACGCCTGTAACCCCAGCACTCTGGGAGGCCAAGGTGGGTGGATCACGAGGTCAGGAGATCGAGACCATCCTGGCTAACACAGTGAAACCCCGTCTCTACTAAAAATACAAAAAATTAGCCGGGCGCGGTGGCGGACGCCTGTAGTCCCAGCTACTCTGGAGGCTGAGGCAGGAGAATGGCGTGAACCCGGGAGGCGGAGCTTGCAGTGAGCAGAGATCGCGCCACTACACTCCAGCCTGGGTGAGACAGCGAGACTCTGTCTCAAATAAAAAAGGAAGATGCCCACGATGTGATAAGGGGAAAAACACAGGATATTAAAATTCAGTTCTACTTACGACTGCAAATAATTTTTTTTATTATTTAAATAGTTTATTTTTGTTAATGATGGGAATATTTTCTCAGTAAGTTCAAACAATGTTATCACAGGGAAGGATAAGCTAATGTTAGATCTAGAACAGTTAGTACAGCATTATCTTGAAATTTCAGGGGGAAAAAGTGGTTGACTGGAACTTCATCTATCTTTTTAACCAAACAATGTTAAAATGAACACATTTGAACAGAAAAATGTTATCTAGTTTTTATATTTCAAATGTAAAATACTTTAATAGAGAAAATCCCATTTTTCTGCATCTATTTAGACAATATTACAATAAAAGGCAGTGTGGAATGCAGAATGTAGCTAGTGAGAATATTAGATAATGTAAATTTAAGAAGAAACTAGCTTTTCCATATTAAATAAAATCAATGATCACATAAATTCAACATGATTACAGGGACTAAAGTAAAAATACAAAGTACAATATAGTGCAAGTAAGATTTTTAAAACTTACTTGTCTAGGAAAAACATGCTGGGGGAAAAAATCAGAAATGTTCTATAACACAGTTGATTATGTTAATTTACTTTTATCACGTTCAAAGCAATCCATATATAAATAAATAAAACTACGAAGACTACGAGTGCTTCTGTTTTCCGACAATCCTCGAAGAACCTCACCAGCCAAGTGACGAGAACAATGCCAGCGTGCAAGGAGAAATCTTGGTGTCAGTACCTCTCTGCTTGAGAGGCTGGAATTTGAAAACCAAAAGGGGTCGTTGCTGTCTGTGAAAAATGACAAATGAGAGAGGTTCTGACAGCTGTTCTATAATACAGCAGAGACGTTCAGGCTGAATGGGAGTTGGCTTCTGTGTCATTTAATTCTAGTACCAACTTGTTTGTGAAAATAATGCCAGTTTCAGAACTAAATCTGTGCTCCCTGATGTGCTAAAAGGTACCAGACATTCCGGAAAAGGAAGACAGGGACTATTGTATCCAAATTCTTTCCATCACTTGCTGCCTGCTTTCAATGGAGTGGCTCAGGCTCAATTGTAATTCCGAGTGTTTCTCCATCTTGAGAACATTTCCATATTGTGGAGCGGGGAAGGTTCACGCTGATCCTATCTACAAGGACAAGCTCCTGCCTGGAAATTTAGCATCGCTGTTTGACAAATCTAGCAGATGAGGCCAGAGCACAGAGGAAGTATCAACTTCTCCCCTTGAGGAGGAGACCTCAGTGGTCACCTAAAACACAGCCACCCATAGCAAGGGGCATATACAAATGGAAGATGAGAGCTCTGGCCTTCAACGAGCTCATAGCCCAAGGAGGGGAAAACAAAAATTGATCACTATGGGATGAGGGCTCAGGGCACTGCAGAGAGGGCACGCAGTGAACTGTCCCCAGAAGATAGAAGGTCTGAGTGGAGACATCAAAGGCCAGTAAGACCATCTCAGCTGATGGTGGAGAAGGGCACTGAGGCAGGGGACTGGCAGATGCAAAGAAAATGTGCAAGTGTGAAATGCTACATCGAGGAGGACTGGCGCAGCAGCATGGTGAGGGGGTTGTCCTAAGAGCTGAGGCTGGAGGAGGAAGCAGGGACTAGAACAGAGGCCTTTGTAAGTCATGCAAGGCACTTGTGGAATTTACTCATTAGATGCAATGGGTACATGGATGTTCAATTCCTGTTTATTTTCTCAATCACACATATACACTATGTATACTCTTGTATGCATTAGACACTTTATATTGAATTTTTGAAATTCACTTGGCTCCTAAAATCAAACCACAGAAAGTAAAATGGGTAACTCGCTCTCCAGGACTAAATGTCTGGACAGGGTGGTTGCCAGCTCTGGCAACATTCCACAGTTGCCTTCCAGGCTTTCAGGAAATGAGCTGGGAGTCTCTGAGTGACAGAGTCTGAACCCAGGCAAGGTCTTCATCAGGGGCTGGGCAAGAGTTTTCCAAAGGACAAACTCCCCCACATGTGCCCATGCCCAGCACAGGCAGCCACAGAATGGTGTGACTGTCATCAGACGGCCACTCAAGGGAGATGGCAGCCAGGCCATCTCTGGTGACAGGAATTATTCCCAGGAGTTCCAAAGGACCGCTGAAGAGATAAAACATCTGTAAAGCATTTAGTATGATCAACAAAGGTTCACAATGATTAGCATTAATTACAGTGCTTCCCCTCCCTAATTGCCAAGATGTTGCTGGATCTGGCTTTGTACTTGGTATCTGTCATGATGGGGCCAGTAGCTACTTAGCTACTATCCAGCCACACATGATGATAAAAGTCATAGCTACTAATTAGTAAATACACAGTTCCTCCATCCATCCACCCACTCAACAAATATTTATTTAGTATTTACTCTTATGCTGGCCCCATTCTGTTTTGTTTTTTAGAGATGAGGTCTCACTCTGCTGCCCAGGATGGTCTCAAACTCTTGGGCTCAAGTGATCTGCCCACCTCCACCAAATGTTGGGATTACAGGAGTGAACCACCATGCCCAGCCAAGACCCTATTCTAGAGACACTGCAACAGCACAGACAAAAATAAGCATTATCTGCATTTTAGAGATAAGGAATTGAGACTTAAAATAATTAGTAAACCTCTGCAACATTCCAGGAAGTTTGTAGGTACTAGGGATATGGCAGTGAAAAAAGTAAAGAAATGATCATAAACTAAGTTGCGACTTAAATCATGCAGCCGACATGACTCCCAGGTATTGCCCATCTCCTGCCTGCCCTCAAATGCCCACCACATTCCTGTCCCACCACCGCCTGCTGTGGCTCTAACCTCTGTACGTTTGTTCACATGCTCTTCTTGGCTTGGATAACTATTGCTGGCCCTCTGAGGCTCAATTCCATTGGTAGCATTTCCTAGGACCCCGTCTTCGGATGTCTGGGCAACTCCTGCCCTATCCTGTGTCCATCTCTTGATTTGAGTCTTTCCCCCACTAAACTGAGCTCCTTTGGAGGGTCAGGCCTGGGTGGGTCTGATTCACCTCCCTGTTCTTTGGCCCCTGAGCCCAGCCTGGGGCAGCCACGGTGTTCTGTACTGAGAGTGAGTGCATGCATTGGCTCACTCTGAGAGGCAGCTGAGACAAGGGGCAGGGACAGCCTAGCCCAGCCCTCCAAGCTGGACTTCCCTATAAAGAGATGGCAGCGGCCGGGCATGGTGGCTCATGCCTGTAATCCCAGCACTTTGGGAGGACAAGGCAGGCAGATCACAAGCTCAGGAGATCAAGACCATCCTGGCTAACATGGTAAAACCCCGTCTCCACTAAAAATACAAAAAATTAGCTGGGCGTGGTGGCGGGCGCCTGTAGTCCCAGCCACTTGGGAGGCTGAGGCAGGAGAATCACTTGAACCCGGGAGGAGGAGGTTGCAGTGAGCCAAGATCATGCCACTGAACCCCAGCCTGGGTGACAAAGTGAGACTTCATCTCAAAAAAAAAAAAAAAAAAAAGAGATGGCAGCAAGGATAACCTTGTTTATTTTCTTTCTCCCCCTGAAGCCTGATGGAAAGGAGGGATTAGTTTACTGTGTGTTGAGTGAGAAAAGTTTAAACACTAATCTAAAGAGAGAAAAAACAGCTCCCTGTACTGACACTTAAGGGTAAATTAATTAGTAATTCCTTTGCTCAATGAGAACACGTTTTTCAGTTGTGGGAAAGGTTAATTCTATTAGTCTAGACTTCCTTGAGGAACGCAAGTCACCAGGTATCTCTGAGACAAGGATGCTTCAACAGTGGAGATGAGACACAGGCCTATGGAGCAGACCTCCAGCCCAGCAACGTCACCCCCCGCCTGCCTGCCACTTCCACCGGGCCATGGACCCCACTTTCCAGGGAGACTCTACCTCCAATTCCCAGGACTAACAGGGAGTAGGGGAAGGACCCAGGGATTTGGGTTCCAGGTATGGCCTTCAATGAGCTGTGTCACCTAAAATACATCAACCTCCCTCTCTGGTCCTCATCCGTAATGGATTCATGATGGGCTCAAATTGGGTGATAGCCAAGGCCTCTTATGGTTCCAATAGTGTACATGGAGAGGGGAAGAAGGCCATAATCTGAGAAAACTGAATTTGAGACTCTTGTGATCCCAACTAACTCTGTGACCAAGGGAAAATCTCTTAACTTCTCTTTGCCTCAGTTTCTTTGCCTCTAAAATGGAGCCAACAGTAGAGTAAGCCCCGATTCTTCATGAGGTTGTTAGAGGACAAAACAAGGCGGTGTATATGAGAGCCCTCAGTAAGCTGTCAGGGAGAGACCAGCATCTGCCCTTCCTTGATGCTGAGAGGACAGATGGGAGGATGCACTTTGCCTGACAGATCATTGCCTGGTGAGAAAGAGCCTCCATCAGAGTGATGGCAGTGGCAGGCCATCTGGAGCGGCTGAGTAGGCAGGAGCCCCACCCCACTGGGTGCTGCTGCAGCTGCCCAAACCATGGCTGCAGACTCAGGCCTCCCTGCACTCCTGGGGACCTGGGAAGTCACCCCTGCCCTCACAGCCTTGGAAGTGCCTCTTCCCACTGTCTGACTTCTCCCTGCTGCTGGCATCTGCTCTGATCTCAGAGCAAAATTGGGACCGGGCCTGGGTGCCATGAACAGCATCAGGAGGCAGACAGATTCCTGAGCAGAAGGAGGTGGGTCCCTAGGAAGGCCCCACCTTAAGGCCAGGGAGGGCCTGAAGGCTGGGGACCGGGCTGCCAGTCCTGCAGATCGAAATGGGGACTTGTGGTGCCTTTTCCAGGCCCACCCATGACTGCCCAAGGACCAACTGGCACACACTTCCTCTCCTCTGAGGTCCATAAAAGCCAGAGCAGGGCAGAGGATGGAGAGGACAGAGAGACCACAGGAGGACCAACTGCAGAGAGGATCTGTGCTCTCTGCTGAGGGCTTCAGAGATCTGCAGAGATGTCGAGACTCAGCTGCAAAGAGGAGTCACTCTCTCCAGGGCCTCCTCTCAGCTGAGAGCTGAAGAAATGGTGGGACAACCTGCTGGCATAAAGGAGCCACTCACTCCAGGGCCTCTTCTCTGCTGAGAGCTGAACACTCAACGGGATGACCTGCCTACAGAGAGGAGCTACCCATTGCAGATCTCCCCTGAGCTGTTGTAACACTCAGTAAAGCACCTCCTCACCTTGCTCACCCTCCACTTGTCTGCACACCTCATTCTTCCTGGATGCGGGACAAGAACTTGGGCAAAGGCACCACTGGCCACAGAGATTTCTGGCTAGAAAAGCAACATCCTAAAGACCCCATAACAAGAGTAGCAATACCCCCACCTTGCCCCTTATGCTTACCGTTGACTTCCAAAAAGAAACAAACATTTTCTAACCCTTGAAAGCAAAGCTTTCTGGAAACAAAATTGACAACACTTAACAAAACCACATATACATTTCCCTTCCAACTATGCAACTCCACTTTTTAGACTCTACCCTGAAGATAACCTCCAATGCTACGAAAACACACGTGCAAGTTCATCCAATGCAGCATCATTTGTAAATGCAAAAATATGAAAAGCAACCTAAATTCTCAGATATAGGAGATGGGGCTGAAAAAACTACGGCATGTCCACACATAAGAGTACCATGTGGTGGCAAAAAGGAAGGAGGAAGGACCCTATGAATGGACTTGGAGAGATTTCAAGCACCCAATGTTAACTTAGAAAAGCAAAGTGTCAAAGTGCATGCTACACCTCATGGAAGAAAGGGGCTACAACAATGCACGCATGCATCTGCTCACTTGTGCAAAAGAAATATAGGAAAGGTAAACTAGAAATTAAAGAGACTGGTTCCCTAGAAGAGGTGGGAGAGAAAGGGATGCAGAGAAGACGGGGGTAGGATCACGATGGCGAGGACGGGGAGGAAGTGATGCTTCTCTGAGTGTATCTTTTGCTATAGATCTGACTCAGGAGCATTGAGATGTTTAGCATGTCTTTCATATGTCCACACAAAACAATTCAAACCAATCAAGACCTCAAGGAAACCCAGAATGGAATGTAAACATTAATAAGTGGACCAAACTATTACATATAAATAGTATGACTACACTGAAGGGGGTGGAAAAGAAAAGAACTCACGTAAGTAATTTTGGAAAACAGTATTTTGATTGGATAGCATAAGGCTGAAGACAAAACGACTGTACACAAACACTATCACCTACTCAGTAAAATGTGCTTCTCATGGGGGCATGGGTTAACAAATCTGAAACTACTTTAGTGTATACTAGAATTAAATAAATATATTTTAGCTAACAAAAGCTGGGCTTCTTGTTGTTGGATAAAAAAGTTTCAAGAAAGGGAAAAAGTTAAAATGAGCCTTGTGATGTTGGATTAGAACTAGAGATACCAGTATAAACACATGGCTTTTAATATACATCCAGGTAGGCGGACACAGAAATACAGATGAGTGCGCACGCGTGGATTAGTGCCTGTCCATGTCATTCCCAGTGATGTCCCCTAAAAGGCCTAAAAGCAATGACAGCTCAGTAGCAATAAAGATACCTGGCACCCAAACCTTGGTTTCTCTACGCCATTCTCCAATAAAATGAACCTGGGCTCCTTGGAGAAGTGGCTGATTCCAGAGCTGAGGAAGGGAACATACAAGATAAGCCTTGAACATCTTGTGATACCAGAAAGTTAAGGAAGTGTTCCAAAACAGGTGGGGGTGGAGGGGCTGGTTGAAAACACAAGAGCAAACCTGAAGGAACTTCTAATGGCCAAAGCTGGGACAATTTGAGCAAGAAAGAAATAACTACAGTCTTAGATTATAAATCATAGGATAAAAGAAATGTCTATGAGTTTTTATTGACATAGATAAATAATCGCATAAATAAATGGGGGAGAAAAACCAGTTCTTTCTTACAGTAGAGTTCCAATAAATCAATGTAGGAATACAAAGAGAGAGAAACAGAAAAATCACCAGGAGGCACTCACGACAGTAATGATTATTGTGGACAAGATCTACCAATGGATGCTACAACTAATGAGCTCATGTTTGAGGAGAAAGAGATTCACATGGTCTCAAAGTATTTCCTCCAAAGTATTTATCAATTATGAAGAAAAGATAGTAACTTTACAGTGAAGCCTGGTAGACATCCCTTTAACCGAGTGATCGAGGTCAATGTCACCAGTGATGTCCACACCATGAATCCCGATATAGGGCACCAAGGAGATCACAACATCAGTTCTGTAGGATTCTTGCCAAAAATGCACAATCTCAGTCCAAAAAAGTGCTTCAGACAAACTTAAACTGAGGGACATTCAGCAAAATAACTGACAAGTGTTCTTCTGAAGTGTTAGGGTCATGGAAGACAAAGAAAGACGGAAGAACTGCCCCAGATTGGAGGGGAGTAAGGAGACATGGCGACTGAGCAGTGTGGGATCTGGAACGGGATCCTGGAACAGAAGGATATTCGTGGGAAAGCTGGTGCAATCTGAATCGGTGTGCAATTGAATTAACAGTATTGCACATTGGTAACTTCCTGACTTTGCTGATTACACTTGGGTTATATAAGACGTTCACTGGAGGGGACAGTGGGTGCACAAGCTACTTCTACATTAGCTCAAAATTTTAAAAAGAGGTAATGCTTAAGTCCCTTATTCAACAATTTCACAAACACTTAGGCCAAACCACCAGGGTCTTTGCTAAGTCCTACTTAAGAATTTGCTCTAGTATCAATCCCTCTAGAGGATGTAGGGAACAGAGGCTGAGGAGTGCTGGATTTGAACCACAGCTTCCAGGGCCCTGGTGGAATGAGTTGGTTTTGGTGACAGGCTCTGGGTGAGTCTTTGGTTACAGAAAACCCCAGAACTGAAGGGAGCTCTGGAACATCCTGCACAGGTCCTCAGCCGGGGCTGGTGTCCTGAGGGGAAGAGGATATAAACACAGGCCCTGCGCGGTACCCAGCCCGGGCAGCCCCTCCACCTCCTGGACTTTCCTCTGCAGACCTTACCTGCCTTGGTTCTCAGCAGCAATCAGGGCCCGAGGCCTGGAAGGGGCTCCCCACCTCTCTGGGGCTGAGCCTCAAGGGCCCTGGGTTCTGGGAACCCCAGCTTCTGTGTTTCAGAGATGACACCTGGGCTTTACCAGTACACAGCTGTGGCCCACCTCTTAGGACTCGGCCTCTGGCTCAGCTCCTGTCCCAGAAACCTGCTTGGTGACCCTGGCCTGGGTTATTGACTTGCATGCCTGTCCCTCACCTGCCAGACAGAGTGGTCTGCCCTGCACCTGCCCAGTGGCCTTGGCTGTGCTCCTGAGGCCTGGAGGTCGGCCTGCCTACCATCCTGAATCCTTCCAGGGCCCACCTGTCCTCTCCCACTCCCTTCCACCGTGCTCTGCCTATCACTAGCATGTCCTCCACAGGCCTTGAATGTCGACTGCTTGCCTGGGTTCAGTCTGTCTGCCAGAGTGACCTTTTCCCAGATCCCCAAAGAGGTAGGTTCTGGTCTAAGTCAACCACTCAGGCCCCCTAACAGGAGTCAGTGATGGCCTCTGTCTCCAGCAGGATCAAGCAAGGCTCCAGGTTTGTGCTGAGGGACCTAGCAGAACCTATGTTACAGGGGAGTGAACTATTACATATACGTAGCCCTCCAGGATCTGCAAAATCCACCTTGCCCAGCGATGGGGGATTACAGATGGCCACTCCCTGCTTCCAGTCACGAGGCAGGGGTCCATGCTCCCTCCCCTTGGGTGAGAGCCTATGCAGGTTCCTGGGCCAGCCTTACAGCCCAGCAGCTTCCATTTCCTGTGTCTTGGAACACTCCCTCTTCGGAAGCTGGCTGCCATGTCAGAATCCAACTCCCCTGAGGCCACCTGCTGTGAGGAAGCCCCAGCTAGCCAGGTGGAGAGAAATGGGGACAGAGAAGACCTATAGCCCTGGTTGTGCCGGACAGCCCAGCCCAGCCCAGTTGCCAGCCAGTGGCTCCAGCCCCAGGCACCATCTGCCCGCAATACCCAGGAGACCCAAAATGAGCACCACCAGTTGAGTCCAGTCAACCCACAGAACCCCACGAGATAACAACAACCTTCTATTTCAAGCCACAAGTTTGAGGCTGGCTTGTTACACAGCAGTAGGTAACGAGAACACTGGCTGAAAGAGGCTTTTGTTTGCAATCCTTATGGAAAAGAAGCGTTTTTTTAATGAATGTCATTTTTTTTCATCTGTGAAGTGGTGAGAATAATTCCACAGGTAACTGAGCAAGAACTGTGTGAGCAGGACAATGCTCGTTTGTGATCTGTGTTGAATGTTTGTTGCTGGTGATCTCGAGGGGTCTCTTGAGAGTGTGGTCTTCCTGCACAGGGACAGTCATGCTGATGTCATCATCTCTTACTTCCTGCTTGCTGGGTGACCGTGGTCACATTTAAAGCAGTCAGCAGAGCCCCTGACATTGCTGACTGCTTCCCAGGGGCCAGGTAATGTTCTAAGTACTTTATGTCCATCAACAATTTTAATCCTTGCAACAACAGAAGAGAGGAAGGCGCTATGATCACATTTTATAAATGGGCAAAGTGGAGTCAGTGAGTGGGAGAAACGTCTCCCCGTTCCTTAAGGTGTGAGAGAGCTGGGATTCTCTCATTTTCACCAAGGCCATGCTCTGAACGGCCCCACTCTATTGTTTCTGAGCCTCAGTTTCCCTGTCTACAAAATGGAATAGTAACGCCCCCCTGATTACTGTTGCATGGATTCAATGGGAAACAGTCATCTTGTTTGGTACACATTTTTCTCTCTCTCTCTACTGCTATATTTTATGGCTCAAAGTTGCAAATAACAGATATTTACTAAGAAAATCTATGTTCTCAATGCTTTTTCAAAGACCCACCCATGAAAGGAGAAAGGTTTCTAAGGAATTCCAGCTTACAGTCCCTGACAGGATCAGAAATAGAAGTTTAAACAATGCAGGGAAATGCAGATCCCCTCCTCTTGGGAAGGTGGAGGTGACACTGTCTCTAGTCTTTGTCCCCAAGGTCCATGCTGAGAGGTTCAAACAGACGAAGAAAGGGATGTGGTCAGACTGTCCTTTTACGAGGCAGGCTCCCCCACCTCATCCCCTGATTACCCAGCACTTGAGCGTCCCCATTTCCAAATGTCCCTGGGGAGATCAGGGTTTGCTAAGGGCACAGAACAGCTCCCATAATTGCGATTTCCTAGCGCTCAGGTCTTGCTGAGCAAATGGCTTGGCCCATGCTAGCCGTGGATCAACAGCCTGTATTTCATGAATATTTTTCTTTGGCGGGCTGCACCCATCTACATTTCACTTACTCAGGAGCATTTGCATTTTAATGTGATTTTTTCCGACATGACTAGACAGCTGGGTGGGTTTTACCATCTTCTGAGATATAAAAATTCTCATCTCTGCATATGGATCCCTCCAACTGTGTTTTGTCCAGGCTGGAAATAGCATCCTTCTGAATGATAACTTTTTGAAGAAACTGCGGCTGACACGCAGGGAGAAGTCAACCTTACAATTTTGATCCAATACATGTCCAGACTAACAGGGGTAAAAAAAAAAAAAAAAAAAGACTTGGAAAAAAATGACTTTGCTATAAGGTGCTACACTGGAAAAATATGCATGATACTACTGTTGCCTAGCTATCTAAATTCCTGCTACTCTTCCCTCTCTATCAATCCCATCACAACTAAAGGACTGAACATTCTTGATCTTTTTTGAAAATACTACCCCAGGGCCTTTACACCGGCTGTCTCCTCTACTGGAACACACTTTGCCCAAACTTTTGCACTGGCTGGCTCCATCACAGCATTCAGATTGCTCAGACACCGTGTCCCTGCAGCAAAAGTCTTCCAGGATGCCCTGCCTGTAAAGGTCCCCCATTCCCATCCCTCTCCAGCTATGTGCCCTACTTCATCTTCATCAAAGTACCAAAAAAGTCGGATTCCCTACTCCAAAGTATGCTATGTTTTCATTTCTCCTCCCTACTTTGAAGAGAAGCCACCTGACAACAGTCATGTCCTTCACTGCAGCCCCTGTGCCAAGAACAATGCTGTACGGCAGAGGCTCAATGAATAAATATCTGCCCATTTTCCAGAAAAGAAAGCTGTGGTTCCCTGGGGTTATGTAATTTGTCCACGATGGCCCTGCTAGGCGCCAGGGCTGTCAACCCTTGGGGCTGTCCTGAGCCCAAATCCACAAGATTAACTCCTGTGCTCTACATTAGAAAATTTACGTCTCCTGCCTCTGTCCCTTAACATCCTTATTACTGGCATCTATATGAGGCCTGGCGCCCATATAGAGAGGCTCACAAAATGCTTACAGCAGGAGCGTCTGAATACATGAGCAGAATCCCTGGCCCCCAACTCTCTGGGGAGGAAGAGAATGTTCAGGCTTCTCCAGTCTGACCACTCATTGAACCCTCATTCCCTTCTCTACTAGTTTCACCAGATGGTTGCCCAGATTTCTGCTTGAGCATTTCCGGGGCTGCATGAACCACCTCCCAAAGCAGTCCATAAGCAATGGCTCCTGTCAGCTCTGCCGGTCAGAAAGCTCTTACGCCGAGCCAAACAACAGCACTTGCCTGCTTCCCTGTTAAACACACACCTTCTGAAGCTATTGCCTGGACTGTCTCTTACCCATCTCAAACATTATGCTAGAAAATAAAAGAAAGAAATCTATACATGAGTACTGAAACTAAAAAGCAGGGAAAAATACGCTCTTAAAAAATAGGTAAAGGGAGCAAAATAACTAACCAACTAAATAAACAAAAAAGAAGCAAAAGGTATCTATAAATCACATGCCTTCAGTCCTGTCTCACTGCACATAAATGGGCTACATCTTTCCTTTACGAGCCTCTGTTTGCCTGTCCACAAAATGGCAATGTGGAGAAGGTGGCTGCACCCCTTCTAAGGGCATCTGCATCTCCCCTTTTGCCATGAACTGTTTTTAATGTTCTTTGAAACCCGGCACCACTTGCTCTCCAAACTAGTATGCACTCCAAGGCCAGGTGGAACTGTTGGCCACCTTGTCATAAGCAATGACAGCTAACTTGGATTAAGGCTTACTATGCAACCAGTATGCAGCCTACCTCCTGCCCCGGCTGGCTCATTTACTCCCCAGGACAGACCTAAGAAGGAGGCACTGTGCCCTCACCAGACAAGAAACCCAAATCTTCACATGGCCAAGTCCTTTGCTGCCCTGGACTCCCACCAACGGGGGCCAGCAGCCCTGGGACAGGCCTGGCACTTGTGAGCCTCTGACCCCTGGCTCTTGTTCAAACCATGCCTTGCCCCCTTTACTGGTTCCATCTAATAACACTCAAATTTCTGTCCAGCCCGGCCCTGGTGCCGTCTCTGCACCAGTCTGCCTCAGTTCCCCTGAGCACAATTCATCACTCCTTTCTCCGCAATCACGCAGCCCACTAACTGTACCTCTCAGCAGTGCAGCCTTCCCTCCGCCTCACAGTGCACCTGTTCACACGTTTGTCTCTCCCTCTGAGCTGCAGGGCCCTTGAGGACAGACACTGCGTCTTAATTGACTCTGCACCCTTCTCACCTCTTGTATTTAAGCACCATTTTATGCTTACAGGAAGATTTCATATACATCTGCTGAATAAATGAAAAAAAATAAAGGAATAAAGAAAAGCTCCCAATAAATGGTTCAGTCTCAGATTCCATGTGATCTAAGGAGCATCCCAAAGCTGGAGGGCCGAGAAATTCCTTTGAATGATTTCACTGTTTCTCTCTGCAAGTCGGAATATTCTATAGGAGAAAGTCGCAGGAGCAGAAGAGGAGGGTGACATGAGCTAAAGTATCTATGGTTTCATGGTTTCTTTCACATTTTCCAAATTTTGCACTGCTGTGATCTAAATATGTCCCCCCAAAATTCATATGTTGAAATATTCACCCTCAAGGTGATGGTATTAGGAAGTAGGGCCTTTGGAATGAGATTAGGTCACGAGGGTGGAGCCCTCATGAATAGAATTAATGTCCTTATAAAAGGGACCCCAGACAGCTCTCCACATCTCCCTCCACTAGAGGCGAGGAGGCAGCATGAAGAAGGTCATCTGCAAACCATGGAGCGGGCCCTCTCCAGGCACTCAATCTACTGGCAACTTGATCTTGGAATCCCCAGCTTCCAGAACTGTGAGAAATAAATGTGTGTAGTTTAGAAACCACTCAATTTATGCTATTTTGTTATAGCAGCCCAAATGGACTAAGACATGCAGCCTGCCTGCAGTCAAACACTGCCTTGAATTCTTCCGCATGCAGGTGAAGATTTACTTCTAACCAAGCCTCGGGGACCCAGGAGTCCTTCTAGTGGGTGCTGCTCCACTGTGGTCCCCATCTCAGAGCACAGGTCTCCTGTTCTGAGAGGGAGAAGTCTGAGCTTTTTGTGGGGGCTGTGGGATACCTGGGAGTGGATTCTGGGGCCTCATCTTTGACAAAGGACATCAGGCCAGTGAGAAGCTACCAACCATTCCAGATGTGGCTGCATGGTCTCCTGACAACCACAGAGCTCCTGGGGCCTCCAGCACACCACGGATGAGTCACAGACCAGTGATGGGAAAGTCAGCTTCTTCCACAGCCCCAGTTACCAAGAGATGCCGGCCTCCATGCAATCAGCAAAGTGGGATAAGTCTTGGCCTAAAATCTACTTGAAATCAATCAAGTTTTGGGGGGAAGGGAAGCAGATTAGAAATCAGAAGACTGGGGTTTGGTTACCAGCTACACATTTCTACCTGGGTGACCCTGGTCAGTTACCCAGTCTTTCTCAGCCTGTTTACTCATTGGCCAAATCTCACAAGAGCTGCTAGACTTTTTTCAACTCAGAACGAAAAGGCACATGAGAAAGTGAGCAGCGGGAAGAGCAGGGTCAAAACAATCAAAAACTGACCACAGAGGAGACAGAAATAATTCATGGACTAAAGCAAACAAACAAACAAAATGCTCTAATTACTATTCCAGCACTCAGTGTACTAGTAGCTATAAAACAAAAATAGATTCTAGGAAAAGAAATGATCAGAGACAAGAAAAAGCTCTCAGAGGTTAAAAATGTTAGTGACAACATGTTTTTTAAAAGTTAAAAAAAATCAAAATGACAAACTGGAAAATGAAGTCAACAAAATCTAGAATAAAGAGCAAAAAGGCAAAGAAATGAGAAAAATGTAGAAGAATACAATCCCATTCTGGAAGATTTTAGAGCTGACAAGTAAGAGGCTCAGATGTGGAGAACGGAAAACAAATGAAGATTTTTAAACAATCAGTTCCATTAGAATCTCCCAGAGCTGAAGGACGTGGGCTTTTAGATGAAAGGGGTCCACTGGATGACCAGAACAATGAATAAATGAAGACCCACCCTGGAGACTATCCTCATGTAATACATGAACCCCATGAATGAAGAAGAATTCCCCATGAATGAAGAAGAATTCCCCATGAATGAAGAAGAATTCCCCATGAATGAAGAAGAATTCTTAACATCTTCTGGACGAGAAAAACAGAAAATAAATAATCGATAAGAACCAAGAATCAGACTTCTCATCGGCAAATGAAAAAAGGAAAACTCTAAAGTCTTCAAAATTCTAAAGGCAAATGATTTAGAACCTGGAAATCGACCCTCAGTGTGAGCATAAAATACAGACATTTTCAGACAGTTTACTTTCCATGTACCTTTTCTTAGGAAGTGACTTGAGCAAACAGAGCCTCCAACCCAGGAAAGCAATGATGGCGAGCCCAAGATGACCTGGGGGCAGCAGCCTTGGAGAGGATACAATACCCTGGGTAAAGGAGGGGTGAGCATTCTGAGAGGGGTTAGCTCTCCAGAAATAAACAAAACAAAACAAAAACAACAATGGGGAAAGGCTCAATGGAACAGGTGGCATGAAAAAAGGGAGAGTATGAAAAAGGCATATAAAGCAAGAAGAAAAAAAGAAAGGCAACCAGAAATCCCAGAAAAAATATCCTGCACAATGAAGTCATGATCCAAAGATGAAGCAAACTACAACATGGCATGCTTCCAAGCAACTGACATTGTGTAGGCGGGAGAACCCACTTGAGTCTGTTCTGGGCCATTCTGCTTTGAGTGGTCTAGGGGTTCTGACACTGATCTCTGGAGAAGAAAAGGTCATCCCAGCGCATGAGCTAACCCAGCATTAGACACCTCTAATGTAGCAATAATTACAGCAATGTCACCTACTGTTCTCAGCATTCAGAGTCAAGCTATGGGCAACGCATATGCTAGAGTGTTCAGGACGGGATGCAAACTTCAGCAACCTTGAAGAAATGTCAGCCTGAAGCTAGTAGGTGGGTGGTACCGAAGCTTGAGACAAAAGACAAAAGAAACAATATGGATTAACAACCTCACCTTATGAAATAAGGAGACGGACGAACTGTGCAAGGGTGCTGGAGAAAAATGTATCTAGAGATTAAAAAGCAACAGATAGAAGCACTTTAATAAGCACGGATGAAACTGAGAGGACGAGAAAGAGCCAGTAGTCTGGCATGGCTTCCTCTTCCACATCAGGAAGTCCACGACTGGGGTCCAAAGACGATCAATGCGCTGTCTGGATGCAAATCCTAATCCTGGATCACACAAAGTGGGGACAAGGTTGTGATGAGGATTAAATGAGTTTACAGGAAAAACATCCCCAGAACAGTGCCTGGCACAAAGCAAGCATTCAGGATTTGTCAGGGCTTTCATGATACACTCGCCTATACAATTTGATTTCTGACAATGTGCACGCGTTAATTTTTAAAAATGGTTTTACTGTGAAATAAAAAGATACGCCAAACAGAGCTATCTGAAAGAACAAATTCCAACACAAGCCCGAATCACGGCATGAACTGTAAAGTACGACTTTAGAGCCCGCTAAGCAGGCAAGGCAGCCCGCCCTGAGAGCTGGAGAGTGTCATGGAAAACATGGAGGGTTGTGGTGAGGAGGCTTCCCAGAGCCAGGCCTGCAAGGAGACCCTGCCCTTTGCACTCCCAAATTGCAAACTGCAGAGTACTCTACTGCCGCATGATATCGACATAACAAAGTGTTATTTTTTGCAAATGGAAAATAAATGTTTCCACCTTTTGGGGCACCTGGGCACTTTTTACAAACTGCTTGCAAGTGGGATTCAAACTGCTGCTCTCCTGATTCCATTTTTATTTGCAGAGTAAGGCAAACAGAGCAGAGGCTTTCTGCTTCTGTTTTTGTGAAAAGAAAAACAAGTGAGGCTTGGAATGGCCTCTAGAGTTCCAGAGGGTGTGGTGCAGCTCCTGGCTGGCCCATCACACCTGGCCCAGTCCCTTCATGGAAGTCCCAGCTTTATTCCACGCAAAACGGGGCAGGAGGTGCTTTGCCCTAGGAGGTGGGGCTGCAGTGAGTCTTGTTGCCACAAATGAAGTCTCCAGTGGGTACAGGATCATGCCTGTGCACTCCCCCTACTTAGCTGGAACGGCCCAATCTCTATTTCTTGAGGGGTTCTGCCTCAGTTTCCCCACCGAGCCTGAACACTGACACCCTGCCTGGTTCACTCCACCTTCTAGAAGACTGGACTCTCAGCCCCATTTCTCCCACAGCTGACTGCATAATCGTTGAGATCGGTAGGAAAGGCAGCAACTGGGTAGGTGCAGTGAGAGGTGCACAGGAGTGGGACCAGCAAGAAGGCCGGTTTGAATGTCCACTCTGTTACTCACTGACAGAAACGTTTCTTAACCTTGCTGAGCTTGGGCTTTCTAAAGGATTCAATAATTTAACAAATACGCGACCAAGTGCCCACCTGGGGCCAGGTACCACGCAAGGTGTTGAAGATTTGAGAGGTGCACAAAGCATGTTGCATGCTTGTAAGGAACCTACCAAGGAAAAGGCCACCTGGTGGTGGATGCTATGATGGGCAGGCACCGTGTGGTGGAGCAGCCCAGAGACACAGGAGCACAGCCTGCAGTGGGAGGGACCAGGGTCAGAGGGACTGCAACTGTGGGTTAAGATCTGAAGGAGGAACAGAAGTGGGAGAGTGTTCCAGTGGAAGCAACAGCAAGTGCCATGGCTCAAAGGAAGAAAAAACTGGGCCTGAAACACCTTCCCGAGGCCTGGGGCACAGGGCACTGAGGGTGAGGGAGATGCCAGAGAGTTATGCCAGGAAGATCAGAGACCCTGGAAGCTCTTGGAAGGGCTTTAAATCATTGGTAAAATTCCCGCTTTGCAGCAATGTGAGGTTGAGTGAACCGTGATCCTGGAGGATGCGCCGGGAACTCCCTTGTAAAAGATGTTAACGTGACCATCCCACTGCCTGGGTTTTGGTTTGCCTCATTTGACAACTCTCCACTCCCTTTCCTCCCATGCATGCACACACACATACACACACACACGCACCACACACACTCTAAGAACATGCACACGTGTGTGCTTTGCTGGAACTCAGGCCTTTGACTACTGAGCTAAAATGGGGCCCCACACTTCCCTCACCCCATCAAACCAGCAGGCAGATCTTTCTAGGTTGCCCAGTCCTAGCTTCCTGCCCTTCCCACTGGCCCATGCTCTCCTCCCACTGGCCCATGCTGTCCTCCTGGGTTAGACATGTCTGTTCTTCCTGCCTAGACTACCCTTCTGCACATGGCTAACTGCTACTCTTCCTTTAGATGCAGCTCAGATGTCCCCTCTCTGGGACACTCCCAGCTTCTCTGGGAAGCTGGTATGACCCTCGTCCAGCTTCAAGGCTGGTTCTGCACTTTCCGCACTTACCTGGCAGACAGCATCTGTCACTATTCTCTGGAGATGCTGGCTGTCTGGCTTGACTCCCTGCCTTGGCCATTTCTGTGCCCTCAGCTCCAACCTATCACCAGGAGAGAGGTGGTGCCCAGCAGGAACGTGTGTCTGGGATGAACACTCCATCCCGCAGTGCCCAGCACCAATATGCACGTGCCGCGGACTCCAAGAGGAAGCCGCCTGTGGCTGAGGACAGGAGGTCTCTGGGTCCTCACTCTCTCTTTCACTGCAACCGCATCTACACCTTCGCTGTGCGTCATCCTTATCCCATCTGACCCTTGCTTAAAAGAGTCCTTTCTTTTAAGATCTCTCGAAGCTCTGCAATATGCAGAGAAGGAGGCTGACCTGTGGGAAAGCCTGCTCTTCCAGGCATGGCCTTAGGGGCTTTTTGTTTTATGTAACATCCCAACAGTCTATAGACCCTACAGTTCAGCACCTGCAGAAGGTCATGGTCCTGGTTCCAAATCACCTTTCTCAGTCGATTGGCAACAGTTTATACCAAGAAAAAAAAGTTTCGACGAGTAGAACTGTTGACAAGGGCCCCGCAAACCCCGTTCTTCATCAGCGTTTCAAATCCGGACCCTCATGTGTGAATCTCTCCCTCCCCGCCTCCTCCTCCTAGTGTGGCTGTCCTGGCTTAAGGTGCCTGGGGAAGGGGGACCCAAAAGCCACTGGGCTCCAACAGGGCATGACTTCGTCTAATTTGTCAAATTCATTTAGGGGTCCCCAAGCCCTTGCACAGATGCAGCACATAGCGTGTGTTCAACAAGAGCTCGTTAACATCAAATGCACGGCCTGATCCCCCAAGAGGGGAATTTCTGACAAAACGGCATTTTTTCATTGAAAGGCGACCTAGACCAAGAAGACATGTTCTTTCTCCTCAAACACTCTTGACATCCCACGGGACCTTAACGCTCACCTTAAACCAGTGCTCACAGCCAGACAGACGCTACCCAGCTTGGATGATCCAATCGGCAATGGTTGCTCCTCTTCTCTCTTCTGGAAAGTTGCCAGCTCCCCTGAGCAGTCATTTCCACAGGGCAGCTACCCACCAAAACAGGGCAAAATCGTCTTGCGACTCTGAATCAGCATCAGCCAGGGTGCCTCTGTGTGCCAGGCACACGTGGGACCCACCATGTATATTTCTGCAAGGCTATTTGCAAATGACTGAACAGGCCCAGAAAGACCAGGCACGTGCCCACGTAGTGCAGCCATAATTCGGAGCTGGTGGTGAATCTTAATAATGAATGCAGCATCCATGAGCAGCTCTGAAAATGCCTGGTGCCAGGCTCCAGCTCAGACCAACTGCAACATTAATACAGAGTGAGGAGGCCCGGGCATGAGTACTTTTCAAATGCTCCTGGAAAGGTTATTCTCATAGACAGTTGGGTTGAGAACTCCAGCAGCGGAGCAAAAGCTGCCTCTGGCAACAGGTCTTGTCGGTTCTCGTTAACTGAGCACGTGCTATGCCCCTGGCACTCCGCTGGCTGCTTGCCGGGGGTGGCGGGGGTGGGGGAGGATCCATGGTCTTTCAGAAAGCAGCTCCTGCTCTCAGGGAGCAGCCAGGTAGCTTTAGGATTCAGGGCCACACACAGGACTTGAGGACAGACCCAACCCCTCAGAGCCATAAGGAGTGAGGGCGGCCCCTTCCCCGTTGGCTCCTGGCCACTTTCAATTCCACTTTGCAACAGACTTTTCCTTTACAGGCCAAGCAGTCAATATTCTTAGGTCTGCTGACAGCACTGCCCAGCCAGGTTGCTCCAGGTTCCTGTCTGCTAAAACCCTGGATTCCCATCCTGCAACCCTGACTTTCCCAGGCTGCTTCCCATGCTGCCAAAAGGAAGCTTCCTCTTTTCCAAGATCCCAGGTGGCCTCCCACCTCTCCCACTATCTCTGTCCTCACCCGCTTGGGTTTCCACTAGTCCTTGGCAGGGACGCTCATGAAACTCTCTGGAGATTCCATGTTCCCTCTCACTGGTCTCTAGCGCGAAAATTTTCCCATCCCATTGGCCATGGTCACTGCAGACTCAGCACGCCTAAAACTTGACGTGTCTTCAGAAATTCACTTGAAACTGCAACAAGTTTTCGGAGGGGCCACCTCCTTGCCCAAATCTACCACCTTTTCCTATAAGTGGCTCTCACTGGGGCTACATGGCCACCTATCCCCGCACCACCAGACATATCGAGGTGCTGTCTTCAACCGTATTCTTCAATCAGGTCCTGCCACTTCGTCCTGAGGCATCTCCCAGATAATAAGGAAAGCTGCGGGGACTTGGAGGCCTTTCAAGTCGTGCACGGTTTTATTATGCATCGTCTCATGGAAGCCCACAGCAATGTGGGACTAAAGCTGCAGAAACATGGCAGCTCCCATGAGCCTGAAACTGCTGGAGGGGACATAGAGATGGCCAGGCATCCCTGCCCTAGAGACGCTTGTCATCTGGTGGGGGAAAAAGAACCAGGCCAGCTCGAATGTCTAAGCTCCATGCCACTTCCCTAAACATAGCTTCCTCGGCCACCCTGAGGTCAAAATGATATCCTGACCAGTAATGCCCCAGGTGCTGCCAGGAGCCCTGAGGAAGTCGACACCTCCAGCCAGAGGTGGCCCTGCTCCCCAGAACACACACTGTGCTTGCACTGCCACCCACTCACTGAGGCCACGCACTGGCAGCAGCTCAAACAGATGCGAAAGCGGCACAACCCGTCCCCAGGCTAGCAGCAGCTGACTTCATGCCCCTCCTGGCAGAGGGACTCATGAGCACAGCCCCTACTGGAAGCACCTCATGGGCCTGAGCAGGGGACTGAGGAAAACCCAGGGAGGGAAGAACACTGACCAGGCACAGAACCTTCTGGGTAAGAGCGTGGTCCACTACGGGCCCCCTGGCAGTGTCTCAGTGTCATAGGGGACCTGTGTCCCCCAAAAAGATATGCTCAAGTCCTAACCGCTAGTACCTGTGACTTCATTTGGAAATGGCATCTTTGCTGATGCAATTAAGTTAAAATCTGGTCACATGAGTCAGGGTGAGTAAACCCAATGACTAATATCTTCATAAGAGAAAAAGAGGATTTGGACACAGACAAATAGACACACAGGGAGAAGGTCATGCGAAGACAGGGGCAGAGGCTGGAGTGGTGCAGCTACAAGCCAAGAATGCCAAGGATTGTGGGCAAGCACCAGCAACCAGGAAGAGACAGGGACCCTCCCCTGGAGCTTTCTGATAGAGCACAGCCCTGCTGACACATGGGCTTCAGGCTTCCCATCTCCAGAACTACAAGGCCATACATTTCTGTTGTCTTCATCCACCCAGCTTTTGGTATTGTTATGGCAACCCTAGGAGACTAAGCACCCAGCTAGGACACATAAGAGACAACAGAGCCAAGATCAGGGACAGCCTCTCAGCGGCATGTGTAGCGAGTGTATAGTAATAGGGAGATGAACTTGGCGGCAGAGACTCTGGTCCAATTCCTGCTCCATCTCTTAGGAGCTGTGTGGCCCTGGGCAGGCTCCTGAGGGAGTCTGAGCCTTTTTCCTCATCTGCCATTTTGGGCCAGTAAGCCTTGCCCACCCATTCCACACTTGTTAAATTTGACCTGTGCCCACAAAGGGGCTTTATAAACAGAACTTACATGAATCGCAGGGCTCTTGCGGAGAGAGGGTGAAAATTATTCCAAAAGCCAGTGGTTTTCTCCAAAAAAGGAATCAACCGTCAAAGGTGACGTCATGAACACGACTGCCGCCAGCCTGTGTCTTCAGACTCGGAGGTGGGCAAGTGACAGGATCCTCTCAAGCTCCAGGGAAAACCCCCGAGGAGGTGGGACCTTGGCTGTAGCTTCTGAACGGGGATGCTCTTTCAGAAATCAGTCAATTTGAGTGTGTCTGCCTACGCCAAACATTTGCTCTATTTAAAAGCGTTTGCCAGCACAGATTTCTAATTTGTGAATGTTAGTTCAACCTCCCCATGGCCGAAGGGCTCTTTCTAAATCACAGACTAGATCATGTCGCTTCCCTGTCCCCCAACTTCAGCAGGCTCCAGACACAGGTCGACTCTTTTTGCTCCTGTCTGGGTTGCATTATTACTGTTAAAAATGATCTCTGAGGACTCCGAGTGCTGTGGGGCCCGGTGTAAGCCCACAGACCGGTTCAGCTCTATGACCAAAGTCTCAGCTGTCAGTGGTGACATGGGAAAACCAAGGACAATACACTCTGATTAATTTAATTACACTTGATTAATTTGATTAATGAATAAATTGAAAACACTTTTACAATTCTAATATTAAGGTCTTCCTGTTTTCTAAATTATTTATCACATGCTGATGAGAGACGGCAGATTAAAACTGGGCAATCTTATACCAATTTCCCAACTAAACAAATATCCTCTTCTGTGGACATCAAAAGGCTGGCAACCACCACGCTAAACCAGGAACTGGTTTTGAGGCAAAGGCGTGGGGAACGCGCTATTTCTCTCTCCCCTCCTGCACACCCTACCTGGGGAACCTATCCCAGTGACAGCCTGGAGGGACAGCTTTCCCTACCATGTGACACCACCTCCCAGCCACAGCTGTTTAGAGCAGAGGGCTCCTCACCAAGCCAGGCCACTCTACTTCTCTCCTGGGAATTTAGGCCCCGGGGAGACGGAGTGAGCTTTAAGGCCACACAAATGTAGGGTTGGGGCTGCCATATTGGGGTGACCATTGTTTGGCCATATATATGCTCAGAGGACAAGAAGAGAAACCCAAAGTTGAAAAGGAAAGTTGGAGACAAAGGGTACCAGATGGTGAGACCTGGGACTCCAGACAGAGAGGAAGGAAGACATCCTGGTCACTGATGGCCTCATTTCTCCTTCACGAAGCCTGAATGCATTTCTTGCTTCAATTTCCATGAAATGCCAATTTCTTACAAAAAATCTCTCATCGCTGAGAAGCTAAAAAAGGAGAATTGCTTGAGCCTAGGAATTCAAGGCTCTAGTGTGCAATGGTTGCGCCTGTGAATAGCCACTGCCCTCCAGCCTGGGCAACAGAGTGAGACCCCACCTCTTGGGGAAAAAAATCTCCCATTGCTTAGAATCATTTGTCAGGTTTTTTGTTTTTTTTTTTTTCTTTGTGTCCCTCTAAATTCCATGATGAAGGAGACAAGATAGGCCTCATGAAATGCTCACCAGTAAAAAGCTGTTTCCTAAATGGTTGAGTGGAGGATTCACGGATGGATGGGTTGGCTGGGGCGTCAGACACAAAAGCCAGGAGAGCAGCCATCTCTGTGCTGCCACCACCCCTGCAGGTGCACAGGAAGGGAGGCCCTTCCAGTGCTCTGCTTTGAGAGACCAGCCAGAAGCCAGACGGGGGTGACAGCTCTCTGGGCTTACAGGGAAGATGAGTTCCTGCTCAAGTTCCTCCTCACAAGGGAGGTCTACCCTTGGTGAAGGACCAGGAAACAGGAAAGCCAGAGTTACCGGGAACGGTCAGCTCCCAGTCACGGGGCTGCCCAGGGTTCGGAGAACCTGAAAGTTCACAGCGTAGGAGAGGACAGCAGCCTGCTAAGTGGTGGTCCAGCGGAAAAGTTAATAGTGGAGGCAGAAGATGAGGAGGGGGAGGGAGAGGAGGCAGGGAGGGGTGGAGGGGAAAGGGCAAGCTAAATTCTCCTTCAGATGCAGCAGGCACAGTGCCCAGGGCCCACAGAAATGTTCCAATTTAAAATCAGAAGGAAAACAACGAACTTCTGGGTAGAAGAAAATGTTTTAATATATAACATTAATATGTTCATCTTTAATAGCAGCTCAGTCCTAAGAAATAATTTTTAATTTTTCTTTTTATGGAGGAAGAGGCCCATGAAAACAGAATTGCTCAGGACCCAGGAAAGTGAGAACATGGCTCCGGGTGAAGAGAAGGGAGGCCAGGGACAGCAGGGGAGGGGAGGGGAGATAGTCTGCCCCAAGGGTTGGTACCAAGGGCCTCTTTGAAGCTGAGGAGCCGCAGCTGGACTCGCACACAGCTCTGCTTCCTTCTTCAGAAAGGACATCGGAAGGGGAAACAGCTCACATGCTTACAGAGGTCCCATTTCACAGGGCCTGTGGTGCTTCACACTTTACACTGCAGGGGGGTGACGGCCGTGCTCAGGATCCGAAACCCCAGTGTGCTGCCTTGCAACGGTCTACCTTGTGTAAAGCACCTGAGCACTCCATAGTGGCTGAAAACATACTGGAATCCTTCGGCACCCCTCCCATCAGAGGATGGAGTCTAACTGCCCCCCATCCCCTCGAATATGGGCTGGCCTTAGGGACTTGCTTCTAAGGACACGCCAGAAGTGATACTATGTGACTTGTGACGCTCGATCACCAAAGAGGATACAGATACCCCCACTTCCTACAACTGCCTGCTCTCTCTTGGGGCAATGGAGCCCTACGCTACAGGTAGGCAGTACAGCTACCCAGCCACACGGAGCGTCCACAGAGCGATGGAGAGTCTCAGCTGTGCCAGCCTCCCCACACCCACCCTTAGGCTGTGCCCCCCTTCTCGCTCAGGTGCCAGACATTCAAGTGAGGAAGCCTCGCAGGTGATTCCAGCTCAGCCAGTCTGACTGCAACCTCACACGAGCCCCGCAGCAAGGTCACCTAGCTGAGCGAAATAAGTGATTACCCATGTTCAAAACCACTATCTGAGATGTTTTCGTATGCACCAATACATACTTGAAGGCCTAGTATTTTCATCTGTAAAATGGGAATAATAAAAGTAACTCCTTTATCAAGCTGTTGTACACATTCAGTGAACGAGTCCATGGAAAGGACCCACTGCACAGGGTCCCCACCCCAGTAAGCACCCAGTAAACATTAATCAAAGCTGGGATTACCATTAATTGTTGTTATTATGCCCATTTTTCGGAAGAGAAAATAGGACTCACGAAGGCTGAAGCACATTGTCCAAGAATCATACAGGGAGTTAGAGGATAAGCTCAGATTTCAATTCAGGTCTGTCCAGTGCCTCACAATCTGACTCGAAGAACAGCTTCAAATAAAAGGTGCATGTTCCCCCAAGTGACTGTGACAGCCATCAAAATCCTGTTGAAGAACTGCCATTCCAATGGTGAGACTGTAGGCACAGAGAGTCGCCAGCCAAGTGCAGCAGAATCTGGGAGGTACTAGGTCCTTGCCCAGGAAAACAAAAGGAACTGAGGTCAGATGCTCAAAATGTCTTAATAATAATTACCCTGAATAACCACACAGAACTCATACATTTTCTACACTGTTTTGTCATCCATCATCTGGTCGGGTCCCTAACCCAAGAGGATAGTTTTTATAGCTTTGCTCTCCTCTTTCATTAAAATGAGAGTCAATAAGGTGGTGAAACCTATGAAATGTGCCAGCAGGTAGATTAGTTCTGTCCAAAACTGCAATAATTGATGGGCCTCCCAAGATTATTTATCCAATACATATATTTACTAAGTTTGGGGGTAATAACCTGGGAAAGTTTGCAAACAATTCCTTTATGTTCCACGGGGCTGTGATGGATGCATTTTATGAGCAGGAACTGTACTTATAGATCTGCCTAATAAAGCCCTGAAGGTTTTACTGTTTTGAAGTCAGCCAGCAGAGTTGTCATCAGCTTCTCATGCATTTAGGAGAACCTACTTGGTAAGGTGAGAAACAGTCAGGAGCGCCAGGCTGCCCCAAAAGCTCAGCCAGACTGACCGCTGCACAAATCCCTTTGCACAATGCATGCTCCGTCCGGTCACTAACAGGCCAGGAGTAACTTCCAGGTGCCAAGCAAGGTTCGCCCCAGGTACTGAGGATCCAGGGAATAGATAGTTGAGAGAAGGAGGTGGAGCCAGCGATGATGATCTCACGAGATGGTTTGGGTTAAACTTATGTATGTATGTAAGTGTGCACCAGGGGCTCTGAGAACCAGGATGAAAGGCTTTCCCAGCACCTGATGCTGCATTTCAGGAGCCTTAGAGCTCCAAACAGAGAACTCAGCCCCATCGACTTCCATGCCCAGATCCTGACAACCATTCTAATCTGCTCTGATAACTTGCTACTGAATTCCTTTCTCTGCTTGCATTCAACTTCCACACGAGCTTCAGAAACCAAGAAACAAACAAAGGGCCAGACATCTAGGGTTCTTGCCCAGCCCCATGGCTCTGCCCCTGGGTTCCAAGAGGGAAGACAGATGAACAAGGAGAAAGCCACGTCCTCCGTGCGTGGTGGGCAGCAAGGCAGTGTGAAGACAAACTGTCCATTTCCAGGTGGACTCTGCCAGCACTGGGCACTGGACATTGGCTGGCCTCAAGGATCATGACCGACTCCAGAAAGATTTGATGTCCTGCTCGGCCACAATTCCACTTCGCTTCTCTTGGCCTCAATTTGTTGACCTGTAAATGGGACCCATGGAGGGTGGAGCTGCATTCCCTTCCCAGGCCCACGTCCTGGGGTGAAGAACCCTCCAGAGGGTGGCAATCTTCACCAGGAGGCTGACTGCCCAGGATGCCATGCCCTTGGCACCATCTGGCAGTCAGCCAGTAATGAAGAGGGCTCTCTGCCAGGCCCACACTCCACAGAAACCAGCTAAGAATTTGCCCACCGGCTTGTGGAACATGATTTTTCTCTTTTTCTCTCTCTCCTCCTTAGCAATAAGAAAGTGAAGGTCAAGGGTAGTATAACCACCCATGACCCTGAGACACTCTTCCCTTCTTCATGTTCCCTTTGTCCAGCCAGCTCTGCAAAAGTCACCAGCCCTGCCAAGCATGTGGATTTTAAAGCAAATGGTCACTGAGTGGCACATGCCTTAATTCCTGACTGTGACCCCCTTTCCCACCCACTGAGCCCACTGCTGGGGGAAGCTCAGGGAAGCTGGCTGGCCAATGTGTGCCCTGGATTCTCTCAGCTGTGGATGTAAGTCTGGGAGCATTGTTTTTAGGCCAGGAGCAGCCTGAATGTATTTGCAGAGGCACAGGGAGACCCACGGCTTGGTGAATCAGGCTGGGACACTGCCCGCTCCATTTCCTGTTGGCTAGAGTCCACGATGGCTGGGCAGCAAGTGCTGAAGCCAGCGGCTACCTTGCTTTCCTTCCGAGCCTCAGCAGAGTTGGCAGAGTTGGGGTCTGGGCAGCAGGGCCCAGAGGATCAGTCAATAGATACAGACAAGCAAAGACATTGCAATCAGAGAAACGGTGCCTGAGGTTACACCAGGGACAACCATGCTTGTTCCCGCACAGTATTTCTTCTTGAAGATTTTACACATCTTCACTATCCTATAATATAGAGGGTATGGGAGGTCATACACAGGGCTACCAGCTATCTTTTTAATGCAAATCCTCAGTCAAATCCCTCCCACAGCTCCCTGTCACCTGTAAGACGTGGAACCCTCCTTAATCTAGCATTCAAGACCCACTCCCATCTAAGCAGGAGTGACCCAGCCTTGTCTCTGCCTCGTGGCCTCAGCCTGACTCTACAGACCTACAACACAGTCCCCTCTCCCTGATAAACAGGCCTCTGTGCTTCTGCTCACACTTGCCCTCCTACCTAGAGTGCCTTTCCTGCTCATCTCTGCTCAAGAAATTCCTTCTCATCTCCCAAGACTCCAGTCAAACGCCTCCACCCTCCCCTGGCCAAACCCATCTTTCCCATCTCTGCCTTCTCGGAACATGTCAATCACTCTAATTGGCTACAGGTAGTTACGTAGCACGTTTTCCCCAACTGTCTCTGAATCCATAAAAGGCAGGGAACATCTCTACCTTCATCCTCCACCCCACTTTGCTAATGGCGTCTCAGTGAAGGCTTGGTCAACGTGTCCACAGAAAGCATCCCAAAGAAGACTGATGCTGAGAATGAAAATGCTTCCCTCCTTACGATTCAAGGTAAAGCATCTGCAACGTCAGACCCAAAAGGGTCTGAAGTTGTCCCGGCCTTTTTCACTCGTCTGCACTGCTGGGCAGGCTGGCTTTCAGAAAACCAAGCCCCGGCCCCACACGCTGAGCATGCGTCCCAGCTGAGAGACCCCACAGATTTTCCAGTGTCGCGCTCAGCTCGCCTCGGAGGGGAATCTCACAACACAGTCCATCTTTCCCTCCTACTTGCCAAGGGACTGATACTTTCGAGTGCAGTTTGCTTAACCTAGGCCCCAAAAGGGCTACTGTTGATACACAGGCCAGAGCAACTATTTCTCGGTAGGAGGGGAAAAAAACGCCAGAGAAATACTTTCCAGACCACATCGTTTCATCTGTAAGCAAGAGCAGCAGTCGGAGATACAACCACGCAGACACATATTGCGGGGACCGCAGTGCCTGGATGTAGCAGGTGTCTTGTGAATATTTGTGGAAAGAAGAGAAGGAGGGATGACAGGGCCCTGGGATCAAAAGTGGCTGAGTTAACAGTTCATCCCAAGAGGGCTGCAGTCTATACCCAGAAACTTCCTCTGAAAAAAAGTTCTAGAGCCACTTGGACAATGCAGTCCCATGATGAGTCACCCTGTAACACGGTGCCCAGAATTAAAGAGCTGCTTTGAAATTTGTTTTTACTATGGTGGTGGGCAGGCCCGGAAACAGATCTGCCCAATTGGGCTTAAGGGTGTCAGTCTGCAGGGGTTTTCAGCGTGGTGGCGGGACGGAAAACAGAGCTTCACAGGGCTGTGCCCCACCTACTGGGGCTGGCACCCTGCCTTGCCAGTCCCCAGGTCCTATGGCTCCTCGGCATGAACGCCTGGCAACTGGGTGGGTTCTAGCGCTGTGGCACGAAGAGGGAGGCAAGGGGGCAGGTGGTGGGTGAGGAGGTGAGATGGAGGGCCAGATCATGCAGGGCCCTGAGGGTCACCTTAAGGTCCCTGGCTATTGGGCACAGGGGGCACTGAAGCTCTCCCAGTGGAGGAGAAATGAGATCCTTTAAAAAGGCCCATTCTGGCTACCATATGGGAAGCAAACTGTAGTGCACAGAGGAGGAGGAGCGGCAAGCACAGTGAAGAGGGTCGAGGGACTCGGACAGCACAGCGGTGGGTGAAGGTGGGAAGAGTGGCCAGCATGGGGGTGAGTGCCGCATTCTGAGTCCTTTAGAGCAGGGAGGGGCATTACTGATCCGCCACCTGTGAGAACCAGTGATTCTCGCACACCACTGTGCCCGAGATGAGAGTGACCTGGAAGTGTGTTAAAAGTATAGATTCTGAGCCCCCCATCCCCAGGAGTTCTAATTCAGCAAGTCTGCAGCAAGGTCCACTCGTATGCATTTTAATAAGCTCACCTGGTGTTTCCACGGAAGTGGTCCCTGGATCACACTTGGAAAAAACCTACAGTGGCCCAATCTTTGCACTTGAAACCAGAGAAGGGTCAGAGCTGGGGGGTGGCTTGGCCCTAGGCACCAAGGTGAGAGGCCCCCTGCCTCCCAGCCTGGGCTCTCTCCACCAGCCCTCATGTGCTCCAAGTCTGCAACAGCTAAGTCCTCCGGATTCTGAACAGACCCCTTAAAAAGGGCAAAGGGTGACGCCCCACTAGCAGCCTATGACAGTAGCAGCCTATGACACACTACAGCTGTCTGTGTCCACCACGGCAGCCTCCATGCCCAGCAGTGCCTCGACCAGAGCTAGTGCTCCATAACTGTTTGTTAAACCGTTGCCCCTGACTGAGGAAAGAATGATGGTGTGTGTGGGGGGTGGATCCTGGTAATCAGACAGGACCAGAGAGACGCATGCTCTGTGGAGGAGATGGCTCCATGCCTGCACAGATGGACAGAGCCACTCTCAACCGCCACAGGGATGTCCTCAAACAGACTCGAGGACAACCAGCTCTGGTGTAGAAGCTGCATCTACAGAGAATTTTCAGACCAAAGCAACGTTATCTTGTCAGTAAAAGTGATAGAGGAACAGTCTCAACATTCCCTTTCAGAAGCTGGGTATATTTTTCCACTCCTCCTTTTCAGATGAAGAACACAGGATGTGGCTTTCACTTCTACCTTTAGACTTAACACTGCAAAACTGGGCGTACTGTTTTAGAAGTATTCAATAAAGCCCTCTGAGCAAGGATACTGTATCCATTCATAAATCATTTTAAACTTGCACATGATGCTCTCCGGGGGCATTCACTTTATTTAAAAATATAAGACTTATCAATATTGATCATTAAAAAATGACTGTCGTTATCATCCATTTTCTGAATTAAAAGAATCAAGAAGTGGATCGGGATCCCGAGACCATATTAGCAGATAGAGGCGGAGAAACGTGGCAGGCTGGGAAAATGCCCTGGGCATTCTCTGTTTGCTCTTTTGCTCGGTGATGCTAAATGAGGTACATACAGCAGCTCATCATAGATTATTAAGAAACAGAAGCACCTGGAAATACATTGACCCTCACCAAGACCACCACCTGACCTTGGGATTCAGGCTTCAAAAATTCGGGTCCGCCAAGGCATGTAGCCTAGCCTCTCTCAGCCACCCCGAAGGACTTGGGAAGGTGGAGGTTTTTAACCACACGAAGTGCTATCTGCACTTGTCGTAAGCCACATACAAAGACAACAAGAAACACACCTAAATTTCTTAGTGAATGTATCCTGTGATTCTTGTTGCTGGAAACAAGTGTGAAATCGTTTCTACTATCATGCCCCGAATAAGTGTTCGCAGTAATCACGTATCAGAGGCCATGAACTTCTCTGTCTTCTTATCTTATCCTCTCTGGTGACTCTGCAAAGCTACTCTTGCGTTTTCTACTTTTTAATAACGACACATATTAGAAATCTAGCCCAAAGCTGAAGCCACGGGGCACCTGTTCTCTCAAAGTTTGGGGGCAGAAGATGCAGATTCCATGGGCCACACTGAGGACACGCAATGTTATTCCTCATTTACCAAATCAAAAACTTGTGTTGACTGCTGAGATGTGGTCAGTATTTTGCAGATTGTAGATGAAGCATAGTCAAGCTTTCTAACTCATTCTGTCTGCTTTTCCTCATTCATCACCTATCAAGAAACTTGAAGCTTTTGTCATATAAGTAGCTCAGTGATCCAAGGAAGATGAAGGAGGGGTCTATTGGTGAAGATGTCACTCGCATGACACAGGCAAGGCCAGCGTCAGAGACGGAAGCATTTTCAACTGCTGGTGAAGAAACCCAGCCTGAGTATCATTACCAGAATGTAAAGCCACGCGATGGGACGACAGAGTATTTCAGGGATTTTCCTTTGCTCTTTGTAAATTGAGTGTTACAGACAGGACCCTGGAATCTCCAGTCCTGGGAATGGTGGATGCTTGGCCAGCTCTACACACTTACAACGAAGAACAGCAGCTGCTATACTCACAGGGGTGACCTTCCGAAGGCCGTCCCCAATATCAGCTACGACAGCACCTCTACTCCGTAATGTGAAAAGTTCTTTGACACCTACCTTTCCTCCCGAGTCCCAGAAACTCCTAAGAGCTGCAGGTGAACCGTGAAGGTCTTACATATGTTCCTCTGAATACCTTCTCTAGTCTGTTGTTTGGGGGAGGATTAACTCATGGGCATCCTGGAGGAGAAACAGTTCTTTTGAAAGCTTCTGTTATATAACTTTTATTGTGTCCCTTTTTCAGGAGGTACAGCCTAGCGACAATTTCTCAGACTGATGTTGCATATGTCAGTTCGTGTTCACTTCCCACAGAACCCCAGGGGGATGAGTGTGGGACACAGAGGAATTCTTTTAGCTTTTCCCAAAGAATCACCAGCACTAACCCTTTTAGGGTTACACTTGGCTTATTTAGGGATCTTTCTGGAAATGGACACGTTTGACATCGTGTAGTTACAAGAAATCTAATGTACTAACAAAAATCCTGGTGAATTTAGAGGTTTATTGACAGCAAAATCACCTCTATATGTTACTTCTGTCAAATCATCTGCATGCTTTTTTTTAGTGCCGTGGTTATCTGGAAACTGGGGAGGAAGGACACAATTTGGTTGCCAGACAGACACACTGCAGCAACAGCGGAAATGAGGTCCAGCACGGATTGATTTAAACCCCAGCAGAGTCCATTTAAAACATTGCTTGGTTCTGCCATTCGATAATTATTAGAGACTGAGAAAGACACTTCAGCTCTCTGAGCCTGGGTTCCTCATCTAGAACACGGGGTTCATAATATCTACTTTGCAGAGTTGCAAGGACAAAATGTTTAAGGGCTGGTGGCTCCTTTCTCGTGCCCTCTCTATCTGAAAATGACTGCAGCTTCGCCAGGGAGACTGACCTCAGACAACACACTTTCTTAGATGTTACAAGGAAGCCTGCACACAAAACCTGGCAAAAATACCAGCCAAATAGACACTTCTTCCTCACCATTTCCCAGCTTCAGCTGAGTTCAAGGCTCTAACTAAAGTACTCTCCATTTTCAAAACAACTGCAAACAGTAATTCCATACTTCCCCTCCTTACCTTCCAGGAACAGCCTGAGATTGAGGTGAAATCTTCAAGTTTCCTGAACCCTAAAGCTACACAGATAGAATGTCATAGTCTTCTTACCCCATTGACCCAAATTACATAATGGTTCTTGCATCTTCTGCCACATGGATCCTAGAGACGGTCATGCTCATTCTAGTGCTCTCAGATTTGTGCTGAGCCTCTACCATGCAAGGGGACTCTGATAGGGAAGCCGGCATAATCACCTTTAAGATCAAAGCTCCATCCTCCTTCACACATTCAGGGTGCGGAGTCTCCACTTAGGGTAATAAACAGCATATCTTTGATAATCACCAATTTCTTATTGTTTATAAGAATATCTAATTGGGATGTTATGTAACCTTAAAGTATGGAGCATTCTGGAGCTATTAATAACCAGCTATCTCCAAATTTTGAGGATTCTTCAAACTTAGAGTTGGAGGGTGATGTCTGGTACCAATACACACACATATACATGCAAACGTACACACCCATTGCATATATATAAACCCAGATCCAGCAAATTGAAATAATTTGTCCATGGCCACAAAGCCAATTAACAACTGAGTCAGGAATAAATTCCAGGTTTCCTGGCCTTTGGAAGCTGTTCTTTTCCTCTACACTCCGATCAGTCCAGCTGTGCATCTTCACTGAGGCAGAAATGCCACAGCACTCGGGCTGTGTCCTCAGGATGCTAAGTTGGCTGCTGCAATCATGAGGGCATGGTCTCAACCCCTGACTTAGAATAGTAAGCAAACAAGGGAAATGTCTCATGGTTGTTATTTACTTATTACACATAACCCTCTTGTTCTCCCAAAAGAAATCCGAGGCCCTTAAAACATATTTTAACATGAGGCCATTATATGCATGGTGTGGCAGAGTTCAGCTTTAGGGATCTCACAGAAAAAAAAAAACAAAAAACCCTAGGTTTAAGACAAAGAAAAACTGGAAAGGAAAAATTTATTCTTGATTGCTTATTTTCACACTGGGAGAAAAAAAGCAAAAAATAGGAGAAAACTAAGGAATTAAAAAATAAATATCAGTAGCAAGAGTAATGTTTTGTGATGTAATCCAGCTTTGGCTCTGAGTAGTACGATCTATGACACAAAAATCGTTATTTCATAATTACCTCAGCATTTTCAAAAGCAACTTAATGAAGATTGTTTCTCTGCATTCATTTTTATTCAAAACCTTACCAGTTAATCATGAGAAGCTAAAACACACAATGCTAGGAGATTAATATCCCCACACAAGATGCATTATTTTTCCTTTGCAGACCGTATGAGCCTGTCAAAAATGAAAGCTTTGCTCTGGTTTTGTGAATTTAAAACAGTCACAAAACCCGCTGAGAGCTGAGTTTCTGGGAAAAAGGTGGGACACGCCCGTTTCATTTGGGATTCTGCAACACTTTAAGAGGTTCATTAATCCACATCTTAAAAAGACCCATGACAACCCCATTAACAGCCCATAGGTCAAAGTGATGGATTTAGCTCTAACCCACAGCCAAAAACTAACTCAGAGTCTGAACACCCTTGCGGCCCACCTTCCCTGTCCCGGCCCCTCTACAGCCAAGCTCAGGCAGGCTCCAGGCATCACTAATATACTCAGCAAACAATGGAGTTGGGATAGTCTAAAAAAAAAAATCACTTTATTTATTTGCAGTAATTGTTTGCATTGGGAATGTTTTACTTATGCAAATATGATTGATTCTTTTTGGGAGGGGCAGGAAAAGCTCACCAGCTTGCTGCTTTCTAGCCTGCTGGGCATCTTGTTAATGCATTGTATGTCATCAGTTCTTAGGAGTTAATGTCATCTCTCCTACTGAAAGGCCTAACCTGTCCCATAACCCCAATCTGGTAGCTTGGAACATTTTATAGCCACTATGTGTTAGCCCAATAAATAATCTATTAGGCACAGCTTCAGCTTCACCTCTTTGGGTCTGAACCTGAATCTCGCAGCTCCCTGGAAACCATGTACTCTTCTTGGAAATCAACAACCCATTCAGTGTAGAACGTTTGTCCAAATCACTGGACTAAGACACCCTAGTTCAAGCCTGTAACTTATTAGTTCTTTCACTCATAGAATCACTTAGTTGAAGGGGGTCTGAGGGGCCGGTCAGTCCACAGTTGCTTTGCTCTTTACTAACCAAGACACAGAGGCCCCTACTGCTAAGGGACTTGCTCTGCACCAACACAAATGTACGTGTAGACAGCTGAGCTCAACACTGTGACTCCACCATTGGAACAAGCCCCTCAGACCAGGACCAATTGATTCCATGTGGCTTCCCACTTCAGGACTGAACTAAATGCACTTAAGCAAACAGTTAACAGTGGCAAGCCAGAGAACTGGGGGCATGCATCAGGCATCGGATCTGCATTAAAACTCCTTTTCTTTTGGGCTCAGAAGTGTGAAGTTCTGCTGACACTGAGGGCTGGCAAATATGAGCCAACACTGGGCCAGCCCCTGCACAGTGGCCGTCTGGGATCAGCCTCCGCTCCTGTTAAGTAACCATCTCCAAGATTTACAAAACCAGGGGCAGGTAACCTTGATGAGCCCTGCCCCCAGGGAAAGGTTTAGGATGCAGTTCTGAGGCCTAGCATGTGCTGGGCACACAGGAGGAACCACTGTCCTTTCCATCCTTCAAGAGGACTGGGAAAACAGAACCCCAGCTTTACACTTGGAGTATACATTAGGGGCTGGCAGCAACGTGATGGCAGGATGAACAAAAAGTGCATGCTACCGGCAATTTGTTTCATCAGAACAGATGCTCATTGGAGCAAGTATTTTCACACACATGCAATGACTCTTGAGACGGAAGCAGTCAGTAGAAGAAATGAGACAGGTGTGTTTGTTACAAAGGGAACAGTCTGGCAGGGAAGTAGAGTACCCTGGTTTCCAATCCTGGTCTCCCACTTCCTAACCTTGTGACCTTGATTAAGTCATTCAACCTCTCTGAGCCTCAGTTTCCTCATCGGGGCCAAGGAGAAACAGGAACCTATTTCCCAGAGCGGTTTTGAGGCGCACTGCCCGGCACGGCCTGGACACCCACTAAGTAAGAGTTGTTGCCCGCAAATGCTAAGTCTGAACCCAGCTGCATACACATGCCATTATCTAGACCAGACAGGTCTCCAGCCTGCATGTCAAGCTCGCATCTTTCTCCAGAAGGCAGAGGAAAGCACCAGGTCTGCCCCGGCAGTTCAGCCTCCAGGCGGGGTTTCGGGCACGGGAAACTGAAGGATTCAATCGGAAGCCCCGAATGTTTCCAGGCTCTAAGTGGGGAAGGAGGGTAGGACAGGGGCCCGGAGGCGGCCTCCGGGCCCTCCAAAGGGAGCATTGTTCGCGAAGCGGTGGGCCTGGCTTACCGAGAAGCGCATCCGGAGCCGGTTGGGGGGCGCGCGGGGCACGCAGCAGA
>NW_012104253.1:8738125-8742722 GCF_000951045.1 Mandrillus leucophaeus
CCCAGAGGCGCGCGGTGAGCCCGGCCCCGGCGGGAGCGTGGCGAATGTGGCTGTGGGTGCGTGGATGTGTGGGACACGCTCCCACCCACGTGGCGTACATGGGGACCTGGGGACGCGGGTGAAAGAGGCGCCTCCTCCTTCCTCTGGTCTCCCTCCCTCCCTCCTTCCTGGACATTTTGCTCCTGCGCTCTTTCTTCATTATGGAAGCCCAGGTTGCTCCGTTCCCCACTCCATCTCCTCCTATCTTCCAGGGAACAGGAGGATGGCCTGGCAGCTGAAGGTAGTTATGTAGTGGTCAGAGCACTACACCCCAACCCCTGCCGCCCTTTGGCCCCTCCCCAACCCATCCCCGTGTCCAGTTGCCCGACTCGTAGGCCCTATAACCTGCCTCAGGACGCCTTCCGCTTTCAGGACTTAGGACCTCTGACACAGACTGGGGTTCAAATCCAGGCCCCTCCAATTGCTTGCAGTACGCAGGACGTTTGTACCGTCTTCAGGAAGATGGAGTCCTTGTCTCCAAAGGTCATAGCTAAGTACTAGTACCCAAGGCCTTCCGTGAATGTGAACATGACTTTCTAGAAGAGAAGCAGCCTGTCTCCTGGTTCTCTGAGACCTCACCAAAATCCACCCCAACGGCCAGGGAGGTAAGGCAAGTGCCGGGAAACACGACGAGGGGGGCAAATTGCCCAGGTCCGCTGGGTGCCTCGGAAGCAGAGCTGGGGGAAGAACCCAGACATCCTGGTTAGCAGGTTACCAGGGCCCACCGCTGTGCGCCTTCCCCAGTTGGATGGCGCAAGGAACCTTCTGCCCCTACTTTCCAGAAGATCCTCCTGCCTACCAAAAGGCTGCTTCCTTCCCATCCCTGCTACAGAATAGGAATCGCCTGCCACCTCACCCACAAGACCAACCCATACCCTCCCTAGCTGGCCTTGCTGGCTTCCTCTCTGATATGGGTGTGGGGAGAAAGATGCAGAGGACAGACTCTGCGGAGATTTAGGGGAATCAGGCCTGCCCAGGAACACCCACACGCTAGCCCTGCGGTTCTACGGGAGAGAGTCCCTGCGTGAGGGGCTTTGGGAAACAGCAGAGTCTGAGTGGTTTTTGTTGGCTTAGTGACAAGACATTTTCTCCAATTATTGTTATTATTGACATGCCAGTAACTCCTGTCGAAAAACCCTGTAAGTCTATCGAAACAGAAACCTTGTGTCTTAAGAAATCAGGGTCCAAAGGCCACACTTTTCTGAGAAAAGCACTTTGCATCCCAACCTGTGTATAACAGTTGCATTCCAACATTTTCCAGTGAAATTGGGAGCTATATCTCTGAATTTCCCAACCAGTTACTATGGGTAGTTGCAGACAGGGAGCTGGTCCCCAGAAACTCCAGAAGGACTATTTCTTGGTGCCAAATTGGCAGCCGGCTCTTTCTTCAGCCCCCATTTCCCAATCTGCAGGTAGAGTTTGATACCTAATTTGTCAGGGAGCCCAGTGCTTACAATAAATGAAACCTCGGAGCTTGGATTCCATGCGTCCCGCTATTCCAGGAAACAAAGCAGCCTGTAAGGAAGTGCGATTCGATGGCACAAATGTCTCATTCATGGTTTGCAGAGATTTGAAACATGTTGTTTGAGCACAGCAAAAGCCGGCACATACATCTTTTATTGGTGTGTGTATGCGTGGGGAAAGGGGAAGCAGGGAAGACTCCTACATTACATAGTCATTCTTCCTGTTTTTCTCAAATAATAGAAAGTGGGGAGCGCACACGAAAGCCAGGATTGAGGAAGCCCATGATCCCTATGGCCACACAGGGATTGTTCCTTAGCAATGCAGTAGAAGAACATCTCCCTAACTTTGTAAGGGGTATCTACTGAAGTCAGGCACAGTGTTAGGCACCAGGGATGCAAAAATAACTTAGATAAGTCTTCTGTCTTCTGGATCCTCATAGGGGCTTTTACTGAGGGCTTAACCCATGCCAGGAATTCCAGGTACCACGAATTTTATCTAGGAAAGCTCATTTTAATCTCACCAAACCCTGTAAAGTGGGTCTGTTATCTTTGCTTAAGAAGGGAAGCTCGAAAAGGTTATGTAAGTTCCCTAAAGTCATGCAGCTGGCAAGTGATGGACTTGGGGATTTGTAATCCAGTCTTCCTAACCCCAAGCCCAAGTTCCTAACTTCCTATACTGTCCGCCAGGCTAAAGGAAACAAAGAACAATAGTAACATAGCTAGTGGCTGCTTGAGACTTAGGATTGCCAATGAGATGTGTGCGTGGAGTCTCCAGCATAGTTCCTGGAACACAGTGAGCTGTTGATAAAAAGATAGTTATTATCATCATTAGACCCTCATAGTTGCTGTGAATTGTTATGCTCTATCTTATAGAGGTTACCAAATACTATTCTTGGAGGCATAGAGGAAAGTGACTATACCTTGTCTGCAGGGACTGCAGCTGGCTGCCCAGAGGAGGTGGCATCTGAGTTGGGTCCCCAAGGATCTGTAAATATTGGGCAGGTGATAAGGCAGAAGCAAGAACAAGCTAATCAGGAGGAATATGCAGGGGAAATCCCAGAGCTGGTAACAAGCAGTTCTTGTGTGCAGGAGCTGAGAGAGAGAGACCCAAGGCAGGTAGACAAGAAGTTGAAGACATGGAGCAAGTCCAAGGGATGCTGAAGGACACAGGTGGAAGAAAAGTCTTGAAACTGTGCAGGGACTGCCCTTCTTTTGAGCTCTCAGGGAGGCAAGTAGAGAGGGAGCTAGGGGAGCCCATGCCTCCTGTCAATGCTGGTTTCCTCCCTGAAGGAACAGGCAAGGCCATCTGCTGAGTCTGGCCTATGGGGTGGTGAGTGTGAGACAGTGGAGCAGGTAGCTGTAAGAGGATCCAGCCTCCAGACAGCCACCCAAGCCAAGACTTAGTGGCTGTGCTTGACTGAGGCTCCTCCCATCATTCGTAAGGACAATGGGGTCTTGATCCCTACCAGCCTCCACACTTTGCAGGGACATAGCGAGGCACACAGTACACTTCACAGGTCCTTCTGTGTGAGAGCGCTTGGCGATCTGTAATGAGTGTATTGTTTGCATGAGACACATAAATAGTACATCTGTTCCCAGCTTTTTGCAGATATTAGCCTATTGGATCCACAATCTATTCCTTCATTTGTGCATTCATTCATTTAACAAGTGTTTGAGCACTTATTAGGTCATGTGGTTGCACAAAAGAGAGGCCCTTCCTTGGATCTAGGAGATTGAGGAAGCCTTCCTGGGGTGAGGGAGACTTCTAAGATGAGTCTGAAAGATAAGTGGGAGTCAGTCAAATGAAAGGGAAATGGTTTGGGGGTTGGGGAGCAGAAATATTTCAAGTCCAAGAGCAGCACTTGCAAAGACTTTCAAATACTGAAAAATAGAGCCCACGGAGAGAGGTCAAACCTGGTTGTTCCCTTTAGAGAAGAAACATTATGTGAAGTGTAGTCAGATAAGTGTATGATATGGGGTTGGGGATAGTAGGACCCAAGAAGGAGAAAGGACTTCCTTAGAAATGGCTCAGGAAAAATTGGAAGTATCTTTCCTTTCTAAAAATCAGTATCTATACTGTTAATGACGTTTTATTTTTTTATGGTGCTCTGAGGTGTTCAAAACCTCTCATTTCCCACATTTCATTGGCTCTCATCGTATATATGGGGGTTGGGTCTGGAGGATTCGTCAGTCTCAAAGCTGATACCTGACAGACCCTGTGACTTGAACCTAGGGCTGCCTCCTGGGTGGTCTGGCCCTGCTAATTTTTTTTTTTTTTTTTCTTGCTCTGTCGCTCAGGCTGGAGTGCGGTGGCACAATCTTGGCTCACTGCAAACTCCGCCTCCCGGGTTCACACCAATCTCCTGCCTCAGCCTCCCGAGTAGCTGGGACTACAGGCCCCCACCACCATGCCTGGCTAATTTTTTGTATTTTTAGTAGAGACGGGGTTTCACCGCGTTAGCCAGGAAGGTCTCGATCTCCTGACCTTGTGATCTGCCCACCTCGGCCTCCCAAAGTGCTGGGATTACGGGCATGAGCCACCGCCCCCAACCTGGTCCTGTTAATTTGTAATACTTGCACATCACTCTTTACAGTTCACAATGCATGTCCTTCTTCCTGAGCTCACTTGACTCTGTCAGCATCTCCAGCTTCGAAGGAAGAAAATGCTAATCCAGGGAGGGGCAGCGTCTATCCAGCAGAGCCCCATGATTAGCGGGAGGCCAGGAGGGTGACTGGCTGGGCTTATCCAGACAGAGGGCAGCCTCTGGGCTGAGCAGCAGTTTGGCTCATTTGCATTCACGCGACTAGAACAGCCTGTGTGAGCGGCAGGGCCTGAGTGAAAAGCACCATAAAGCACAGGTGAAATGAAGTGAAGAGGACTCAAACATTTGTTTAGGATCGGCTTTCAGGTTGGAAATCTTGCTGTGCAACACCCATATCGAGAGGTTATCGAAATGAGATCATCAACTGGCCACACCAAGGAGGTGGTGAAAGATTGAAATTGGGACAGCTGGAAAGAGCTGAGAGAAGTGGCGAACACAAAAGAGATGATTTGGAAAGAGGATGCCATCAATTTCAAATAGCTGCAGGGTTTT
>NW_012104253.1:8742908-8758038 GCF_000951045.1 Mandrillus leucophaeus
CGGCTAGTTTTTCGTATTTTTTAAGTAGAGACGGGGTTTCACTGTGTTAGCCAGGATGGTCTCGATCTCCTGACCTCGTGATCCACCCATCTCGGCCTCCCAAAGTGCTGGGATTACAGGCTTGAGCCACCGCGCCCGGCCAGCTGCGGGGTTTTCTTATAGGACAGAGCTTGATTAGCTCTTACAGGTGGCCCAAAGAGGTTGAAGTAGGCCACCAGGAAGACAATTGCTTTGTTTCAAGACGAGAAAGAACACCTTCACCCTTAGAACAGTGGTCAGCAAACCACAGCCCATGGGCCAAATCTAACTCACTGACCACTTCTGTAAACAAGGTTCTAGTGCCCACCCATTCGTTTTTGTCTTGTCTATGCTTCAAGAACAGAGATGAGTACTTGCTACAGAGACTGAATGGTCCACTAAGCCTAAAGCATTTAGTATCCAGCCCTTTACAGAAACAATTTTCTAACCCCTGACTCACAGCAATACAAATAACAAATGGGCTCTCTTGGTAGGTAGTGAGTTTCCCATCACTTGCGGCATTCAAGCAAAAGCTGAAGCCTTGTTAAGCGGTGATGTTGAAAAGAGTCTGAGTAACCTATAAGGTCCCTTTGAGATTGTAAGAGTCCAACAGTTAATGACAGTTACTCAAATTTCTTTGCTGTCTGCCTGGTACAATAGTCACAACTATAAATGAATAATCTATGAAGCAGCCTCTGCAGACTTTCAGGACTACAGTTTTCATACCAGTATCCAATGCCCAGCAAAGTGAGCAGTGGCTTTCTCTGCCTGTTTAATATGACAAGATAGATGTAGTACAAATCCAGGCAATCTCAAGAGTGAACATTTGTTGGAAATCTTTTTACACCCAAGCCTCTCCCACTGGGAAAGAGGCACTCATTGATGAAGAAGCTCATTAACGAATAACTGCGTGGATCATTTCTGGGCCACCTTTATACCCATGTGGCTCATACATTACTATGTGTTTGAAAGGGATGAGGTATGGTACCAGCAAAATTAGTTTTGTTGGGCTTCTGTTGGTGTGTCTGGGGACATCATTCAGCAAATTCGCTGCCAGACCTTGAGCTGGACAAAGCACCTGCCTTTGAGGAGCTGGTCACCTTGGCCCCACCTAGCTTGGCCAGAATGTGATGAGGACCTGGTAGATTCCAAAGGCAGGGGGAGGGATATACTCAGCCGGTGGTGTATCTATCTAGCAAAGTAACAATACTGCAGAATGTTATTAACTGAAATTTGCTTTCTTTCCAAGTAGGATCACAGGCACAAAAATAAATAAATAAAAATCATCTCTTAAGAAAAAAAAAAAAAGGCTGTGGCCGTTTCGTTATCTTTCTCTCAACCAGATTGAATACAAACAGGTTCCATTTTCCCATCTCAGACTGTCTTGCAAACACCGTGATGTGATGGAAACAAAAGAAAATGTTCTTATGCAGTAATCCACAGCCAAAGATTTCCCAACCAAAAACAAATAATGTCCCCTTATGAATAGCATCGGCAAAGGCCAAATTGATTAATTCCTGTTTCTACCGTCTTTGTGCAAAGACTGCTTCCCTCATCCTAAGTGGCTCGATCCAGTCCACACCGTGGTGAATTCCAGGCACTGATTTTTCTAAAGCCCTCATTGCTTTGAGTTTTCATTCCTTTCTCCCATCAAAGTAAGACAGCAGCAACAAACTCATTTTACATTTTTACATTTTACATTTTTCTGGCTGCTGTTTTTGTTTGCAGGTGACAGTTAGATCATCAAGGTGGTTGGTTGCCATGGGCAGGATTCCCCAGCTGCGAGACAGATACCCCTAAGCGGTTTTCACCTGAGAAGCATTCAGATATTATTCGGGCCTTAACACATCCACTCTCAGTCACTTAATCATGCTCAAAACCTATTTGAACCAAACTCATGTTTGCTCTCCCGATAGAAGTCTTGGTGTCGTGGCTGTGTTTATTTGGAATTTTAAAAGAGCACAGAAAATGTCGGGGATGTCCTCCTGGTGAGACATGAAAGAAGCATCACATAAAAATGCCACAGACGTTTCATGTCTTCATAGGGATACCCTCAGCCTAGTGCTCCTTCATCTTCTATTCCCATTTTTGCCTGTGACGTAGATTGTCTAATCTCAGTGCTGAGGTCTCCTCTCTAGCTGAACCTTTCCTTTTCACCTCCCCACCAGGCCACAGGACACACCAGCCTTAGCTTTGTTTTATTTATCTCCCCCAGCCATAGCTTGGACAGTGTTGAATTCCTAAATGAGAGGTGGTTCTTGTTGATTTTTAATGATAACTTACAATACAGGGGGCAAGAGAGTAATAGCTTTGTCCCCAGTTAAGTACAAACAAAATGATTCCTATATATTTTATTTTTAATTACTTGATGTCAGCATGCTTGGTTTCAGCTCCCAAGGTAAGATTGGAGAGCATTGTTAAATTAATTGCTCCGCGTACACTCGAGCACACATTACCTTATTCCAAGGATAAATATTAATGTAGTAATTCAGTTCTGCTGGGGAGATTGTCCATAAAATAGACATATCTATAAAATTACTAAAAATGTAAAGGTTGTTGAAGTTCCTCATTCTTCCTCTTAGTCTCAACTCTCCATAATGTTAATTGTTCTAAAAGCTGACAAATATTCTCCAGTGACAGGGAAGCCACGGTAATTAAGAGATGACATGCCACAGAGCTGAACTAGGATCAGAGACCATTTCTTGAGCCACCACCCCCGATCCAGTTAACCACATCATCTGCTAAGTTTGAAGCAAACCATCATATGATTGCCTCCGTCACACTGAAAGAGAGTCTCTTAATGGATGATGAGGAAGGCAAAGGGCTCCTCATCTTGTCTTTCCAATCTAGATCCTTCCTAAAACTTCTATTTATTCTCACAAACCAGTCATAGGCCAACTTGGCCTGTCTGAAGCTCTGCATAAAGCTAAATCCAGCTGGAGTTCCTTGCACTAGATTCCTCTAAATGAATAAGGAAGGAGGGGCTTTGGCTGACTTACAAATATCTCATGAAACACAGGAATGTTGAATTGCTAGGGTGACCATATTCATAATCCATCTAGGACAATGTCTAAAGACATTTCATTGATTAAAGAAAGCTTAGGCTTTCCATAGGAATAATCAGGATATTATACATCTCTGCTTAGTTTCGTCGTTATCATCATCATCATCATCATCATCATCCTTGCCAGCATTAATTGAGCCTCTATTCTGTGCCAGGCCCTTTCATGTATATTATTTCTACTTAAAATTCATACTACCACCACAAGCACACATCATGATTCCCAGTTTTCAGATGAAAAAGCAGTGACTGGAAAAGGCTATTTTGTAATCTTCAAAGATCCAAACTTCGCTAATGAATATTTCCAATTGTTAGAAGCCATTAATTTAAAGCTAACAGTAAAATGTAAGTATATATGACTAGGCAAAGGCTATTGCTAATAAAATGCAACACCTGTCACATCAATGAACAAAAATGCAGAACTTTCAAGAAATAGTTTCTCACTTTTCAGACTAACAAAACAAGCAGTGGCTGACAGACTTACCTCTTTGCCTTCTTAATGGCTGGTATGTCAAATTACTGTTATTTTCAGAGTTCACCCACTCAAAACACAGTCACCGTACCTACTTTGGACAAAGAAAAAAAGTTCTTTCATCTCTTATCTGTTTTTTTTCTAAACACTTAAGATTTAAGTATCAGCAACCTTGTTAAAATATCATTGAAATCCATCACATTTTTATTAGAGATCACTGAAAATACAAGTCCAGAGGGTACCTCTCTGTTAGTTTCCAACCCACTCCAGTCTTCTTAATTCCTTTCTAAGTTCAGTCACTAACTGCATTCCATAGCAGCTTTTACATTTAAAGAGCAAAGTCCTGCTGTTGGCTTGAGTAGACCAGGAAAGGTAGATGAAAGTGAAATGGGTGGCTATGAAAATGCTTTTATACACTCTCCATTTTCCAATCAAATTGTTGCCATTTTAGAAGTGGATGGCATCCTCGGGGTGTGTGTGTGTGCGTGTGTGTGTGCGCTTAATCAAATGACTGGAGAAATTATAAAAGAGAAAGATGCAAGCGATAAAATAAAAAGCAGGAAGCAGCGATGGGTTTCTCATGATGACTTTGAGTTAATACTCCTCTGGGGAAGACAGAATAAAAAAAGGAAAGCACAAATACAGCAAAATCTGTCCTACAGAGTTAAAATCTGTTGGATCAGCCAAGTTTTTCTGGTAAAGCAGTACAGAATATCTTTTTACCCTGTTAATCTTAACTCTTACAACTGGAGAGTGACTAATATCTGAAGGTTGTAATCTTCGTTGGGGGTTGAACATGATGGAGGAATGTTAAAGAAAATGCAGGCTTTTTTTTTTTACATTAACCTGGGAATGCTGCCTTAAAAAACTAGCACAATGTTGCCCTTCTCTCCCCTGACATAAGATCAGTTCATGAATGTGTATTACAGATCCAGCCATGGTACTGAACCTGGCTGGGATTTCCTTGGTGCAGTGTGATCAAGAAGCATGCATCGTTAGGGCCAACCCTAGAAACTGAGGGGTTTAAAGCATCTAGAGATGTTTTGTCTGTCTTTCGCTCTTATTCCAGTGCTAGATTTCTGGGAGAGGTTCACAGGGCCATATTGGTTCTTCCAGTAAGTGACAGACATGCACAGATTGCGAGAATCTACTGAGGGTTATTTCTCCTTTATGCATGGTTGATGTTAGTGGTGGTGGCTGTAGCTACTGGTTATTGAACATCTACAACTAGCTCTACAGAATGCTGGCATTCCATGTCTTGCTTTATATAATCCCTCCAACAAACCTGAAAGGTGGTTCACATATTCCCCCACACTTACAGAGTAGAAAGCTGAGGGTCAGGAATGTGAAGAACATGTCCAAAGTCACTACATCAGCTGTCTTTTGCTGTGTAACACATTCACAACACTTAGTGACTTAAAACAACACACACTTGTGATCTCACAGTTAGATGGGCACAACTCAGTTGAGCTTTCTGCTCAGGGTCTCTCTCAAGGCTGAAATCAGTGTGTCAACCAGGGCTGGGAGCTCATCTGAAGGCTCAACAGGGGATGTATCCACTGCAGGCCTTTTCTCAGGATCTTGTTGACACAATTTAGCTCCTTGAGGGTACTTCCTAGATGACTTCTGGCCAGTGGTGACCGGCAATTCTTTGCCACATGAGCCTCTCCAGTATTGCAGCTTGCTTCATCAAAGTGTGCAAGGCCAGAAGACAAAAAAGAGAGCTGCAAGAAAAACAGAAACCAAGATCTCATGTAACCTAATGTCAGAGGTGACATCCCATTACCATTGCTATATTCTATTTGTTAAAAGCAGATCTTGCTCACATTCAAGAAGAGGAGATTATATGAGGGTGTGAATCCCAGGAGACAAGGACTAGTGGGGACATCTTTTAGTCTGCCCACCATACCACTCATCTAATTCCAGTAAGTGCCCTTGCCAGCATCAGCTCTTCAGAGAGCACTCCTATTGCTACTTCCTCCTTGGCATATCGTTCTTATCCTTGGAGGCTCAGCACCAGCCACCTTCCTCCGAGAGACCTTCTCTGGTAGCTCCTGTCTTCCTTTTCCTCTCTCTCCCCATTGAATCCACCTAGTACTTATAGCAGCAGATAACAGCAACTGAGAGTCAGTTCTGCTTTTTGAGTAAGCTCAAGACACACTTTCAAGGGGCACATGTTCTCAAACCATGCAACATGATACCCCAGGGTTCTGCAGAGCTTCCTCCAGGCTGATATTTTGGAAAGAAAGGGAGGGCAGAGTTCTGAACCAAAAAACACAACGCTCACCCAACATCTGCCCTCGCTGACTTTATATTAGATTTCATTTGACAAAGATTCCATGCTCAGTATATATTTAAAAGACATTTGTCAGAGAAGCTATATTACAAATGATAGGTTTCCCACATAGCCCACCACTGTAATATTTATTTGGGAAAATGCATTTAAAAATCCAAATTTAACCCTAGGTAACCCTAGGTAGACAGGAATATCCCCAAGTGTTGCTAAGATGTGGGTGGAGGATGGGGGGTGGGTGTGCAGAAAAGAACGGTAACTTACTAAGTATTTTTGTCTACTTAAGAGAAAATACTTTTTTATGTGCCTCCTAGGATCCACCCAGAGGTATCCTTTCCATTCCCATTGCCTCAACTTTATTCCTAGCATTTGGACTTCCTCACCTGAATGCCTCAACAGGTTTCCACCTGACTTCTTTGCCTCCAATTCATCCTCCACCCTCTACACCAAGTGAGCTTCCTAAACTATAAGAGGAAGCATGCCATTCCCTTACCCAAACCCCTTTGATGGCATCTGCCAAGACAAAGGCAAAATTCTCGGCTGGCTCATGAAGACTTTCATGGGCAGCTGTCATTTATGGATGTCTTTATCTTTTGAACAACCTCTCAACACTTTGACAGTTCCCATATATGATTCCCACATTCCCATGATGGAATAAAACCAGCATCCACAATAACATGTTCCAGCCTTCCTTGTAGCTCGGACGCAGGCAAGTGACCCGGCTTCTTCCAATCAGACCCCCACTGTGAGAGCTGGATGCCAAAGTGTTATCTGAAGCAGCAGACCCAGTGGTGAGCTGGGAGATAGTCTCCCACCAGGCAGAAGCGGGGGAAATCTAATTTCTCTGGGAGAACTTTTGTTATCCAGTGTGGGATGACTGGTGCCAACACTGGGAATGGGCAACCATGATGCTCTGGTGTGCTGGGTATCACCACGGCTGCAGAGTTTCTGACTGCATGGTGTCTTAACCCTGTGAGCCAACTAAGAATGGAGTCTGTGATATGTCACTAGGAATTCTGACTAATACCAGGTATTTTATGTCCCAGCCCTGGATAATTTCTTCAGCCTCTTTCTTGGCACTTTCCTAGCATACTCTCGACTCTGTGGTCTGAGTGTATTAAAGCTGTTTGGAATCAACCAGCTACTTCATTTTTTTTCTCTAGCGCCTGGGCATTTTTCACATGATGTCTTCCATGTCTGAGGCATTCTTAGTTGTCCCTTTTTTACCTGGATTACTCCCACTCAGTTTTCAGTTGCTATCTTAGGTTTCACTTTCCCTGGATATTTTTTTTCGTGACTCTCAAGTTTGTGTAAATGTCCTTCTTCAAGATCTGTACTGCCCTTAGAGCAGCACGGAAATGACTGATTTTAATGAACTCATGTACACCTGCCTCTAGATCATGGGCAAAGAACATGTGTACATTGTTCACCATTTGCGGTGGGCAGCTACAGTTTGGCATGCCCATAATTACGCTTTTTCTCTTGTCATGGGAAATGTTCTATCCAATTCAATCAGCCAGAATAGAGGCTGCTGCCTCCTGCAGATTTCCACCTCCCTGGCCTCAGTGGTTAGTAGTGTGGATACCTGACACAAGCTGGGATGATCAAAGCTCTCCATTAGGAATTTTCAACAGGAAAGGAGAAAAACTGGTTTTCAGCCCTGCCCAGGTTCCAAAGCTTGAGATGCAGGTTCAGGGATTTTAGTGGCCATGCCCTTCATGTTATTTATCTATTATATAACAAGTTACCACAAATTCAGTGGCTTCAAAACATACATTTGTTATCTCACAGTTTCTGTGGGTCACAAATCTGAGTACAGCTTTGCTGGGTCCTCTGCACCAGGGCCTCATCTGCAAGCTGTAATCAAGGTGGGAACAGATGCCCCTGTCTCATCTCAAGGCTGCATTGGGGAAGGATCCGCTTCCAAGTTCACATGGCTGTTGACAGAATTGGGTGCTGTTGCCCATAGGCCCGAAGGTCTGAGTTTGTTGTTGGCTGGTGTTGCCCACAGGCTCCCTTCAGTTCCTACGTGACTGTTGGCTGGAGGCTGCTGCCCCCAATTCCTTGTCACTGGGGCCTCCCCAACAGGCCCACTAGCTTCATCCAAGCCAGCAAGAAAAAACACGTTAGCAAGAAATACATTACAGTCTTAGGTAACATAATCACAGAAGTGACATCATTTTACCTTTGCCATATTTATTGGTGAGAGGTAACTCTCAAGTCATGCCCATACTTAAGGACAGGGAATTGTATAAGGTTATGAGTGCTAAGAGGCTGGGATAACTGGGGGCCACCTGAAACTCTATCTGCCACACGCCTTCTGGGTAAAAGTCATTTTGGAATAAAGGAATAAAGCAGAAAAAAATAAAGATTTGAGGGTGTTGCAGGTTCTCTTTCCAATTGTACCTGACTCCCAGCTGGAATCCTACAAGTTTGGTTCATGACCCAATAAATTACCTGACATTATTACCTTTTTTTCCCCACATAAGTCAGTATGTTTTGTGTCCATTTCAACCAAAAAGTTTCTAACTAATATGTAATTGTATTTTTAATACCTAGCATAGTTAATGAAATATGAGAGATGACCCTAATTATACTTTGATAAATCAAATTGAGAACCCTGCCAGTTGTTCAGATATTTTTGCAATATCTTTTTTATTTTTATTTTTTATTTTTTGTTTGAGACAGGGTCTCACTGTGTCACCCAGGCTGGAGTGCAGTGGCACAATCATGGCTCACCACAGCCTCTACTTACCTGGGCCTCAGGTGACCCTCCCTCCTCAGCCTTCTGAGTAGCTGGGACCACAGGTGCACACCATCATACCTAGCTAATTTTTTCTTTTTTTTTTCTTTTTTTTTTGTGGAACCTGGGTTTTGTTATATTGCCCAGGCTGGTCTCAAACTCCTGGCTTAAGCAATCTGCCTGCCACGGCCTCTCAAAGTGCTAGGATTACAGGCATGAGCCACCATGCCCGCCCTACTTTGGCAATTTTAAGTCACCAAATCACAGGATGTTGGAGCTTAGAGCCCTCTTTTTAATGTGCTCATTTTACATTCTGAAGAAATTGAGGGTGAGAGAAAACAAGTGAATAATGTGACCTTGGCTACACAATTAGTTATGTAGTGATGGAGCTGGAACAGGGTTCTAAATCCTGACTCTGCATCTGGTCCTCTCAGCAGGAAAGAGACACAACTAGACCCTAACGCGAGAGGCTGGGCAACTCAGTACCATGGAGAGAGACTTGCATGTGCCGGCTCCTCTATGCCCTTAGCCTTCAATGGCCAATGGTTTGAGTCCATGAATTAAGTACTGCAATAAGAATATCTGGTGTACCAAGTACAAACTTAGCTGAGTGAAATTATTTGTTTTGATATGATTAAGAGTCTCAACAGGATAAGAACGATATAGCACATTCCTCTTGTGGCTGTGAGTACTACATAATTTTCCTTAATGCTTGTCAAAACAGGAAATTTAGATAAGTTGCTATTCTTTTACAGAAGTTCAGTGATTCTTGATAGTCAATTTGTTTTAGAAAGAAATCAGCATTCTTGCAGTACAATGATCTAAAAATATGCTCTAGGAAAAAATTATTTTATAGCTTTATGCAGAATGCATGTCTTTTTTGCTGAATAATGTTCTTTGCTTCTGCAGAGTCATGTGCACTCCCCACTGGCTTGGTTCACATAGTCCAGATAGTTGAAATGTTTTGCTTCTCTTTTTAATATTTGAAGGATGTCAGCATGCATTTTGGCATAGTTGGAAATGGCCCACAAGGGGTTCACTTTACAATATTTGAAAAAAGTTAATAATGTCTCAAATTTGCTACTTGTAGAAAATTGAATATAAATATTTTCAGTGGAAAAATATTACCTGAGTCAAACTTCTCTAATTCTGCAGTTTTAAGGCACATTGAGTGTGACAGTGGTTTGTAAGTGTTAAAGCATGATACAAATGTTAATCGTCCTTGTTAGCAATAATAGTATTGTTGCTGTGAAATTTATTATTAACAGACCTGGGGGCAGATGCTCCTTTTTCATTTAACACACCTACAGAAGAGATGGCTGCAAAGATGGTTAAAAATGGTACTTCAGTACAAGAAGCTGGGAGAGAACTGTTGTAGAACTCACTAAGTGGGGTTGGGTCCATCTTTGCCAGCAGGTTTTGAACTCCTCAAAGTCTATTCATCTTTCCATCTGCCCCTTCCCCATGCCAAACACTAGATTCACAACAAATGTTCCTTGCTTTGCAATGAATGCCTTTCAAAGCCAAGTCACTCAGACTGAGCAGTTACGCGTGTTGCGGAAGTGCCGAGTTTACCTTCTCCATCAATCATATCTTGTGGCTCTTTTCTGTCTCTTTTGATTTCCTTTGAAATACCAGAATTTGTACAACTTCAAAATGATGCTAATTAGAAATTAGTGTAACTCAGGAGAGCTCCCACCACAAAGCATCATTCTGGCCCAGTCATCAGTACTGCTGAGGTTGAGCAACCCTGCTCTAGATTCGGCTTCAAAACAAAGGATGTGAAGTATCCATGGGACACGATAACACATACGGTTGTAGAGATAGGTGCGGAACTGATGACAGATGCTTAGATGCCAGGTTAAGGAATGTGAACTTTATCCTACAGAGCAGAGATTGGCAAATTATGGCCAGTGGGCGAAATTCAGCCTATTTGTTTTTGCAAATAAAGTTGTATTGGAACATCAAAAAAAAAAAAAAAGAAAGAAAGAAATTAGTGTAACTCATAGAGAAAATAGAAAATCTTTAAAGTGGCAGCAATGAAGATGAAATATGACAAAGGAATGGACAAAATGGGTAGTTATTTTATTATGCTACGTAGCATTTAATTAAAGTTTTAATGTAGGAATTTCAGTGTGGGAAATCTCTCCTGAGTGCTTTAAACAAAGTCACATCTTTCAGAAGATGAGAGCCATTGTTAGCTTTTGTCATTGTAACTCAGTCACATGAAGTTACCGACCTACATTGATGGCTGTTATCTGATAAGGCAGGTTCAGCATCCCTTTGTTTTGGTGGGGGGTGATGGCCCTTACGTGGCTGATACTGGTTTTTGATCTTTCTCTTTCCTATCCTATTGTCAGCTCCATAGAATGGAAACTCAAGATGACCATAAATGATATTTCTGCCTTTTACTAATAGTGTGACCTTAGCAGGAGATTTATCTACGTCTCTGTTTTTCTATCTGTAAAATGGGAATCATAGACTTGCTTCAGAGGCTTCTTATGACAAATTAAATTAATCTACATGAAAGAACTTTGCAATCTTGTAAGGGGTTTCTCCTGCCCTCCCTTACTCCCTCTTTTCCTCCCTCCCTTCCTCCCTCTCTCCTTCCTTCTTTCCTTTCTCCCTACCCTACTGCAAACAATAGTTGTAAGGGCATTTCTATTAGAAGAAGGCACGGGGATCAGCAGAAGCAAAGATCTTCCAGGTAATGGGGGTGGATCACGGTTAGGATATTACTTGTAAGTTATTAAATTTCACGTTGAATCTAGGAGGTTTATTTTTAAGAAACCTTCCAAATTTTATCTTTCTTATTATTTTTGTTACATTTGTTGTTGATTGTTGAACACTTGGAAAATAAGCCTACTACTTGTCACATTACTGGAAAAGTTCTGTCTTCATTATTAACCTTCAAATCATTTGTGTCTTTTCAGATAAGCTTTGGAGATATAAACACACAGAGCTTCAGAACTTGGAAGGGCCTTAGAGAAAATGTATTCTACTTCCATCATATTGTGGAAATGTGAGCCAAGGCCCAGACAGACCAGTAAATCAGTAACAGAGTTGAAAACATAATCCAGGTTCTTGTCCGAGGCTCTTGTTGCTACTCTGAACCACTCCCAGCTCTGAAATCTGTTCCCATCTTCCTGCTGTCAACACCTTCCTCCCAAGGCATCATCACCTGTTTTGTAATCCAGTCATTCAGGATCCAAGGTGAAACTAGCAATGCCCTGAATACCATTCTTCCAGAAAAGAAGCCACTGATAGTGATTGAGCTTGGCATCATGGGCAGACATATTCTGGTTTGGTCACTTTGAGTTGACTCCTACTTGCTTGGTGCGTTTTGTGGCATTCCAGAGACCTGGAAAAAATTCTGAAACTAGTGAAATCCCCAGCTTCTTATCTACACTGGGACACGTTGGAAAGAACAGAGAACTGGAAGCCTGATCACTGGGATCTGGCCCTAGCTCTTCCCCTAGCTCTCCATATGACCATGGGCATACGTCACTGAGCTTTTTCATTCATGCATATGGCCAGACAGCTTTTCAGTGCATTCAGTCATTAAAGCTCATGCCGGGCACCGGAAATCAACCCACATTCAAAACATTGTCTCTGTTCTTGGGTGGTACAGTCTAGTGGGGAAGGCAGGCATACAGAAAATATATACTGGGCTGCAGTAACTGGGATCAGGGAAGGCTTAATGAAATTGTACCAGACATATGCTGGAGGTGATGTCCAGGAGAGACTGCACAATAAAGGTGAGGCTGAAGGTGAGGAAGCGCTGGAGGAGTCTTGGAAAACAGGTGGATTCCAGAGGCGGAAAATGGTATTCATACATTCATTTACTCATTCATCTGCCCATCCATCCATTTATTCCATTAACAGGTGTTAAGCATCCCCTACAAACCAAGAAATAAGGAGATGAAAAACACAGTCTCTGTTTCCACAGAACTCCTACGAGCTTGAGCAAAGACTCCAGGGCCACAAAAGAGCAGATGGGTTCAGGGAACCACAAGTGACTCGCTCGGGCTGGAGCAAAAGCCTCCCGTGTAGCAACAACAGGAAAGACTAGAGAAATGGACAGGGCCTTGTACACCATGAAAGGCCTTAAGAACGGTCATAGGAAGTTTATGATTTACCTGGAGGACTGGGATGGGGCAGGGATGACATCATAGAGAGGAGGAAGGGATGACATAACCCAATTTGAGTTTCTGGAAGACCTTGCTGGGTGAAGCGTGAAGAACAAATGGGAATGAGAAAGGACAGAGCAAAGAAAAGGGAACCATGTGGGAGGGTGTTGCTGCTGTCACGGAAGATCTCATGTTGACCTGGACAAGAGCGTGGTAGAGGAGACAAAGAAGATCTTACTGAGCAGTAATTACAAAATCTTATTTTAGATGCTCATTTTCCAAAAGAGAAAGTTGACAGATGATATGTCTTGCCCACAGGCATGACCCTGCTCAGAATTCTCCTACATGACATCTGATACTCACTCTTGGGAAAACTGGACCCTGTATTGGTTCCACCACTGGCCAGGGATGGAGATTCCCTTGAGCTGACTCTCAGTTTCTTTGTCAGCCAGTCTGGAACTTGAGAACTGATGTTCCTCTGGCCTCAGCTCTGTGACCGTCTGTGCCCGCTTCCTGGAGCTGACACCTGATATTTACAGCATCAGCTTTTTCCAAGGACATTTGGGGTCTTGCAACTTGGGTGATTTTAATAGATACGGTCCTCTAGGAAGACAGAGGCCAGTTGAGGAAAAGTGGCAAGGGCAGGGGTAATTAGGGAAGCTATCTTAGGAAGCAGTGGTGGGACTGAATGAGGTACAGAAATAAGGAGGGCATCTAGCTGGAAGAAAGGAAACCTTCCTGGGTACAGGACAGGACTGTATGGTGGCCCTGTCTGTTTATGGTCAACAGCTGTCCTGATTGGCCATGGCCTCCCAGGCTGGAGGGTGAATATGATAAACATCATCCTGAGCTTATGCCAGTAAGGCAATGATCTCCTTCTCTAGGATGCATTTGCTGAGTGGGAGGAGAGGAAGGAGAAGGATTTGGAAAGAGAAGGAAGGGGTGTCCCAGGAGTCAGACAGAGATTGATGATGGAGGCCTTGCACACCAAATGGAAAACATGTGCAGACAGGTCTCCACCCACCTTCTCCCTGCTCTCTGAAACCATAATGCTGACAGTCTAGGCTTGTGCTTCATAATGCTGGCTCCCTCTCCAATCCCACATGCTCAGCCTCTCTATGCCTTGGTTTACCCACATGCAATAAGGGATTAATAATAATAGGACTAGCACATTGTGTCTGTTGAAATGGTAAAAGGAAATAATACATGCAGGTCCCTAGCACAGAGCTTGGCATATAGTAAGAGCTCAATGCAGACTGGCTATGACTTCCATTTCAGAGGGGCTCACTGGGTCCTGAATATTCTGGCCTGGCTGGTGTGTTTCACAATGAATCTCTTTGTGTGGATGCTTCACCCTCACCCTCCGAGCCCCGAGCTACTCCATGACGAGCAATGTGATTCTTTTTTTCCTAAAAGACTCCTGTCGGTTACATACATTTTGCATGATCCCCTTCTCTTTAGAAAGTAGGTTTTCAAAAATAAACGCAATTTCGGATGACATACTTTCCTCCTGCCTGCTACATTTCCATGAGCCCTGTTCAGCTGGAAGGAAAATCAGCCAGGGGTTCTCAGTGAGTATACTCAGCTGTGGAAATCCTTGGGCTATAAATAGTAAGTGTGTGTGGGTATTTTTTTTATAATATGATGGACTCATTTTTCCTGATCATAAAATCCATGGCTTCTATTTATAGCTACAATGTTGCTCGCTAGTACTGAGGGATTTTAAAAATAGGTTCCAGGAAATAAGATGTGCTTGGCTAACTCTCTCAGTATAGAGGCAGCAGAAGGGGCCTGGAGATTTGAGCCTGAGATGTAGGGTCTTTGTGTTAACCCCATGATGTCTCTGAGTTGTCCTTGGTTCCAGGTTCCCTCGGGTCTTGTGCTTTCAATTTGCATTACATTGCTTGAGTGAAGAGATTTATCTGTTCACTCATTGAGAACTTGCTCTGAGCCAGCCATGCAGGTATGCTTACTGGGGAAATAAATAGAAAGTTCATAGAACCAAGGCGCTCACAGCCCAGTGGGCAGACCTGTAAATACATACAGGATTCCAGGATGAAAATGTGATAAATGCCATTGCACCGGTATGAGGAAAGGCCTGGGAAGCACCAAGAAGGTACACGTAATTATGCCCACGGCAGCAGGAGAGCCACCTGTGGTTGATGGAACAATGGCCCCCAAAGATGTCCAGGTCCTAATCCCTGGAACCTGTGAATGTCATAAGGCAAAAGAAACTTCACAGATGGGATAGAGTTCAGAATCTTGAATGGGAGATGGGAGATGATCCTGGATTGCCTTGTAGGCTCACTGTGGTCACAAGGGCCTCATTAGAGGGCAGCAGGACGGTCTGAGGAGAGAGATAGAGGAGAAGGTGATGTGACTACAGAAACAGAGAGAGATTGGAAGGTGCTAC
>NW_012104253.1:8759578-8769222 GCF_000951045.1 Mandrillus leucophaeus
GGTCTCCACCCACCTTCTCCCTGCTCTCTGAAACCATAATGCTGACAGTCTAGGCTTGTGCTTCATAATGCTGGCTCCCTCTCCAATCCCACATGCTCAGCCTCTCTATGCCTTGGTTTACCCACATGCAATAAGGGATTAATAATAATAGGACTAGCACATTGTGTCTGTTGAAATGGTAAAAGGAAATAATACATGCAGGTCCCTAGCACAGAGCTTGGCATATAGTAAGAGCTCAATGCAGACTGGCTATGACTTCCATTTCAGAGGGGCTCACTGGGTCCTGAATATTCTGGCCTGGCTGGTGTGTTTCACAATGAATCTCTTTGTGTGGATGCTTCACCCTCACCCTCCGAGCCCCGAGCTACTCCATGACGAGCAATGTGATTCTTTTTTTCCTAAAAGACTCCTGTCAGTTACATACATTTTGCATGATCCCCTTCTCTTTAGAAAGTAGGTTTTCAAAAATAAACGCAATTTCGGATGACATACTTTCCTCCTGCCTGCTACATTTCCATGAGCCCTGTTCAGCTGGAAGGAAAATCAGCCAGGGGTTCTCAGTGAGTATACTCAGCTGTGGAAATCCTTGGGCTATAAATAGTAAGTGTGTGTGGGTATTTTTTTTATAATATGATGGACTCATTTTTCCTGATCATAAAATCCATGGCTTCTATTTATAGCTACAATGTTGCTCGCTAGTACTGAGGGATTTTAAAAATAGGTTCCAGGAAATAAGATGTGCTTGGCTAACTCTCTCAGTATAGAGGCAGCAGAAGGGGCCTGGAGATTTGAGCCTGAGATGTAGGGTCTTTGTGTTAACCCCATGATGTCTCTGAGTTGTCCTTGGTTCCAGGTTCCCTCGGGTCTTGTGCTTTCAATTTGCATTACATTGCTTGAGTGAAGAGATTTATCTGTTCACTCATTGAGAACTTGCTCTGAGCCAGCCATGCAGGTATGCTTACTGGGGAAATAAATAGAAAGTTCATAGAACCAAGGCGCTCACAGCCCAGTGGGCAGACCTGTAAATACATACAGGATTCCAGGATGAAAATGTGATAAATGCCATTGCACCGGTATGAGGAAAGGCCTGGGAAGCACCAAGAAGGTACACGTAATTATGCCCACGGCAGCAGGAGAGCCACCTGTGGTTGATGGAACAATGGCCCCCAAAGATGTCCAGGTCCTAATCCCTGGAACCTGTGAATGTCATAAGGCAAAAGAAACTTCACAGATGGGATAGAGTTCAGAATCTTGAATGGGAGATGGGAGATGATCCTGGATTGCCTTGTAGGCTCACTGTGGTCACAAGGGCCTCATTAGAGGGCAGCAGGACGGTCTGAGGAGAGAGATAGAGGAGAAGGTGATGTGACTACAGAAACAGAGAGAGATTGGAAGGTGCTACGCTGCTGGCTTTGACGATGAAGGAAGGGGCCATGAGCCGAGGGACACAGTCCTAGGAGCTGGAAAAGGCCAGGACACAGCTTCTCTCCTAGAGCCTCCACAGGGCAGCATGGCCCTGCCAACACCTTGGTTTCAACCCTGTGAAAGTGATTTTGGACCTCTGGCTTCCAGAACTGTAAGAGAATTAATTTGTGTTTTTTTAAGCCACCAAGGTTGTGGTAATTTCTTTCAACAGAAGCCATCAGAAACCAATATACCACCCAAGGTACCAATTGGTATTGACACCAATGTAGCAACCAAGGACTGTTGTAAGGCCCCGTCAGGTGATCAGAGCCACCCAGTACCCATTCTTTTCTGATGACACCTGCACCCCACTTGTTTAGCTGAACCCCTTCCTTAGCAGAGCTTGTGTTTCAGCGAGGCAGGCTCACCTCTTGTTCTAGGGTAGGGTACAGGGTTTAGGCCTAAACTAATTAGTACAGTTATTGTTCAGGCTCAGGGCTGAGCATGCATCATACATGGATCCAGCTAGGTGAGAGCCCAGGGTTTTGTTTGTTTGTTGTAGAGACAGGGTCTCACTCTGTTGCTCAGGCTGGAGCATAGCGACTTGATCATAACTCACTACAACCTTGAATTCTTGGGCTCAAGCTATCCTCCCACCTCAGCCTCCCCAGTAGCTGGGACTATAGGTATACATCACCATACCCAGTTAATTTGTTAATTTTTTGTCAGGACGAAGTCTTGCTCTGTTGACCAGGCTGGATGGAGTGCAGTGGTGCGATCACAACTCACTGCAACCTTGACCTCCTGGGCCCAAGCAATCCTCCTGCTTCAGTCTACCAAAGTGTTGGGATTACAGGAATGAGCTACCATGCCCAGCCAAAAGCCCAGGGTTTTGTAGGATGGTTGTACAAGGAGATGCTTTCTCACTGCACCCCCGCCTCCCATCTTTGAGGATAAACGAGGAAGCACATCTTCCCAAGAGGCAGGGGCCATGTTGAAACCATGAAGAAAGACTCACCCTGAGAAGAACTCAAACACCAAACAAGCAGAACATGGAGATACTGAGAGAAACAGGCCCTGAGCTGCTGGACTTTTCAGATGCACAAACCTATTACATTTTTTTATTAAAAATGGTTTGAGTCAGGTTTTCTGTTACTTGCTCCTAAAGTATCAAAACAAAGACTAGAGAGACTCTGCTATGAGCAGAGTGAGGGGGAAATGGGAAAGAAGATGAGAGGCAGGTGTTGTGATTGAAATATGTATGTGGTAGACAGCCCGGAAGGCCAAGCTCCCTCTCATTGCAGGTAAGTGTGACCTGGGATCAGGTCCCAGTACTGTGGGTTTTCGGAAGAAGCTTGGCCAGGATTGATTATAAACCCTTGTTTTGCAGATAAGGAGCAGGAGACACACAGAAAGAGAAGGGCTTGTTCAAGGTCACACAGTGAGTTCGTGGCTGACACAGAACCGAAGCCACCTCTTCATTATCCTGGCCTGGTCCACCCGGCTCTGCTCAGGCCCAGTTCTGCTGTATGGCGATTGGTCAATCCAGGCCCAGGTCAGCCACATACACACGGGTGCCCAGAACCCCACCTGGGCAGTCCACACCCAGGGATTCTAGGTGGCCCAGGCTCAAATGAAAAATCCTTTTATGCTTGTTGTCTGTATGTGGCTCACTGAGGAAGCAAAGACAGTTGCACAAGACCATGATTTTTTTTATTTTTCTGTAGCCACAGCAGCCTGGAGTGGGAACAGATCATGAGATTCAGAGTCCTGGAGCTGAGTTGCAGCAAAAGCTGCCTCTTACTCTGTCTATGCCCACGGATAGATTGTTCAACCCACTGTTACCTCACATGACCTTTCTACCTTTCAAGGGACGCAAAACGACAGAGATAGTGGAGGCAAGGTGTTTTCTGAATTACAAAGTGCTGGACATCCACCATGACAGGCATCACTCGGCTCATTTCCTCTCCCCTTGAAAGTGCTCTACAGAGACTGGGGGCCTTGACAGACATCTTTGAACTAAAATGCTCCAGCCTTCCTTAGTTGGATATTTTCACTGGCCAGAAAACACGTGGGATCAGCATGTCAAATAAGACAATGATATATATTTGTTAAGCTTTGGAGACATGTGAAAATCTTTGTGGGAGGTTTGACGGTATGCAAGATATTTCTTTCTAGGAAACAGTATGAGATTGTAGCTAAAGAGTGCATTTTAACAAATGTGAATGCTCCTTCCAAGCCATTGTTGTTCCTAGCTCTAGGTTCAGAAGGAATGTCTCCATTTCCTCTGCAACAACCACAACGCACTACAAGTCAATGTCTAGTCCATGAAAGTGCAAGATGAGTTATCCTGGGTTCAATCAAATGGAGGCTTTTTTTTTTTTTCCTTGAAGCAGTCTCACTCTGTCATCCAGGCTGGAATGCAGTGGTGTGATCTCAGCTCACTGCAACCTCTGCCTCCTGGGTTCAAGCGATTCTTTTGCCTCAGCCTCTTGAGTAGCTGAGACTACAGGTGCACACCACCACACCCGGCTAATTTTTGTATTTTTAGTAGAGATGAGGTTTCACCGTATTGACCAGGCTGGTCTCAAACTCCTGACCTTGTGATCTGCTTGCCTCGGCCTCCCAAAGTGTTCGGATTACAGGCATGAGCCACCGTGCCCGGCCTCAAACAGAGCTTTGAAGTCAAATCTGGGTTTGTTTGCCAGCTCTGTCAAGTGCTCTTTGTGTGACCTTGGCCGAGGGGCTAAACTTCTCTGGGAATCAGCTCCCTCTCAACTGTCACTGCCTCTCAGGTTTGTTGAAGGATTAGATAGAGTGCGTGCTACCTAATTTATAACTTGCCCATGGTGGTCGTTATTCTACTGGTGTTGCCATCCTAACCATCATGACGGGCAGAAACAACAGTGGAAGATGGAGAGGGAACAGGCTTTCAATAGTCCACAGCATCCTTAGGCAAGGACCTAACTCCGCAAGAGGATTCCATTTATTTAGCCAGTATTAATAAGGATCCACAAGATGCCCACGGCAGGGATGCTGCTGGGATGAAGGAACAAAGATCATTGCTCTCAAACAGCCCACAGTATGGTGTGGATGCAAACGTGAAAACTATCACACAAGACAGAAATAAAGAAATGCTGAGAGATAAACAGACAAAGAAGCCTATAAGAGGAAACCGTGAATGCCAGCACTGGGGATCACACAACTGTAAACCCAGTAGGGACTTCAGCGATCAAGTGATGCAACTTCTATTTTGGTGGAGAGGCTGCTTCAATTCCATAAATAGCCAAAACGGAGGGTTAAAGATAAACCTCCAAGTGTCAGGCCAGAGGAGATCTTTGATGGTGCAATCCAGCAGGGATTTTTCAATCATTGATTTCTGTGCAGTGAGAAAGATGTTTTTTTCAGCTAAAACACTTTAAAAACTTTGTCCTTCCTGCCAAACTCAGGGATACATGAACGTTCCCTCCACCGCGATGAAGTGTGCAGTGCAGAAAAGTCTGCACATTGGGAAGACAGACTAATTTGTGCTTTTATCATTGAGTGCATCTGTGTAGTATTAAACTAGGAACTATGAGCCACAAATAGGGAAGACGCTCTTCCTGAACTGTGACCTTTGAGCAATTACAGATGGAGAGAAAGAAACACTCTCTGTCGTGTCATAAGAAGGTCCTATGATGCTGCTGGTTGCCCACTGATACCCACTATCCCTGAATTCTTTACTTTAAAAACCCAACTTTTAGAAGATAACAAGGAACCCAGCTTAAAAATAACCACCACATTCCCCAGCTATGCTTTCACAGCGTTCCACTCAGTGAGATGTAGGTAGAAGTTTTGGGGTGGGTTCCAAGAAAGCTCCTCAAAGGGAGTAAATTCTTCTCTTTTGCATCTTTTCTCTTCTTCCATCCTCCTGCCCGAAACATAGATGTGATGGCTGGAACTACTGCACCATATTGCAACCATACAAACCAGACTAAGAACATCAAGGTGTCACTGGCCCTGAACCAATGCTGGCCACTCTCTACTTCTGAATTTATCTTTTTATGAGAACAATAAACCTGTATTGCTTATGTCATTGATATTTGGTTTTTCTGCCGTATCACTCAAGTGCCAATCCCTAAGTGATAAACGCTAATAATATGAGTATAATCCAACAAGAATTTCCATTTTTAGTTTAATTTGTTTTTAACAGTTTTATGGAGGTATAATTAGTATACAAAAACTGTGTACGTACGGAATGTATATAATTGGATGAGTTTGGACATATGCATGCACTCCTGAGGCCATTACTATAATCGGGCAATAAACATATCCATCTTATCCGAAATTTCCTCATGCCCTGTTGTCTTTGTTTCTTATGGTAAGAACACTTAACATGAGATCTACTCTCTTATTTTTTCTTTCTTTTTTTTTTTTCTTTTTTTTTTTGAGATGGAGTCTTGCTTTGTCACCCAGGCTGGAGTGCAGTGGCACAATCTCAGCTCACCGCAAGCTCCGCCTCCTGGGTTCACGCCATTCTCCTGCCTCAGCCTCCCAAATAGCTGGGACTACAGGCGCCCGCCACCACACCTGACTAGTTTTTTCTATTTTTTAGTAGAGACGGGGTTTCATCGTGTTAGCCAGGATGGTCTTGATCTCCTGACCTCGTGATCTGCCCACCTCAGCCTCCCTCTTAATTTTTTTAAGTACACAATACAGTATTGTTAACTATAGGCACTATATCCCATCTCCAGAACTTACTCATCTTACGTAACTGCATTTTTATACCCACTGATCATCAAATCCCCATTTCTCCCTGGCAAACATCATTTTTTACTCTCTGCTTCTACGAGTTTGACTACTTGGATACCTCATATAAGTGGAATCATGCAGTATTTGTCCTTCTGTGGCTGACTTATTTCCCTTAGCATAATGTCCTCCAGGTTCATCTATTTGGTCACACATGGCAAGATTTTCTTCTTTTTAAAGGCTGAATAATATTCCATTGTGTGGATATACCACATTTCCTTTATCCATTTATCCATTCATCCATCAATGGATATTTAGGTTGTTTCTAACTCTTGGCTATTGTGAATATGCTGTAATGAACATGGGAGTGCAGATATCTCTTAGAGATCCCGATGTCAATGAATTCGGACATACATATGTATATATATGTCTGTGTGTATGTGTGTGTGTGTATATATATGTATGTGTATATATATAAATATACTTAGAAGTGGAATTCCTGTAGTTTTAACCATTATAAAATATCCCTAAATTCATTAATATTTGTTTTTTTAAGTAGCACTGTTAAATGTACATTAAAGAACATTCAGATGACAATGTCGCCCATTTATGCCACCTTCTTCTCTAGTTTCTTAACTCAAGTTTAAGCCCAGGGCTTACATAAGTCAGCGTCTGAAGTTTCACTCACCTTGGGCCATTGGCTTTGATGCAGAGCAGTGTGGTGACATGCTGTTTTCCATAATTTCTGTTCATGACCTTCATTCTTTAATGCCTTAATTCAAGGCATATTGAAGAACATTGGCACTCTGTCTGCGTTTCCTATTTGGTTAAACTCAACATTGTGTTTTTTTCTTAATTGAGTTTCTATTGCTGGAAGGTAGAAAGCTTCTCCTGGAAATCAGCAAGATTCTGACTCATGACTCCTAAGTCACCGTCCTTCATTAGCCTGGGCCGGTCACACTAACTCTCCCAGCTTTACCATTCTCTAATCCATTCTGAGGGATCAGTCAATTTGTCTTGCCACCAGCTAACTGCATTGCCAGACCAATGTCATCCTTTTATACGTGTCACACTACAAGACAAAGGCTTCGCTATATATAGACAAGAAAAAGGCTTTGCTATATAGGTTGTGAATTAGCATGCTTACCGCCTAGAGGAAAGGTTGTTGCTTTTCAAGACAATGAGAAAGTGTGGGACCCCTCTGGCCACAGATATTGGCTTTACTCAGTAAATTTACCTCCTGCAGATCTGTACCCAGGCCCTTCTGCCTGCAATAACTTCTGTTTTAACACTGCCCTAGAATGTAATCTTTTTGAAGACATTGCAAGTGACAATTAGGGATTCAGTATGAGATAAAATCCAACTCTAGGTGGTGCTGCCAAGTCAAATAACTCAAATTAGTTGACAGCACCTGACAGGCAGAGGCAACATTTGCACAGAGGACAAGTTCTTTTAAAAATCAATTTTAAGGTACAGCTTGATTTCAAGACCACTGACATTTGAAAAGACAGGATCTTATATTCGAGGAAATACAATGTAATAACTGTTGCATGAAATTGGCTAAGGTTAATTCTTTAGTAAACTCTATATTAAATAAATTCCATATGATGAGTTCAGCTCACAGCAATAATTTTTCTATGTCATCTTCATAGCATTCAGAGATAAAATAACTCTTTCATGTGTTATTAGAGGTCTTACTAGACTTCAAGATCCACCAGGCGAAGATGAGGAGGTAGTCAGGTTCTATGGTAACCGCTATACCTAGCACTGTGTCTGCCACATAACTGGGGTTCAAAAATACTTGATTGATTGCTGAATGACCTCCCCTGGCTAGTGACATCAGGATTCTGCTCTCAACAATGATTGGAACAGCTGTGTCCTGAAACAGCAGCATTTGAGCTTGGCCTGTATGGAAAAATGGGCAAGGAAGGGAGTGGAAGATGGCCAGTGGCAGAAGAAATATATTGGGAGGGACTAGAGTTCTAGCTAAAGGAGCAACAGCAAGAGCAAATCACAGAGATAAAGATATGCCAGGAAGACTGCCTGATGAGATGGGGGCTTTCCGTGATAGGGGATTCAAGAGATAAGGAGCCATGACTGGAGAGGCTGAGCCGGGACAGCAGTAGGTAGAGCATTCAGCACCTTCCCTGTGTACTATGGAATCACGAATCTTTCCAACCCCATTTGGCAGAAGTTCGAGAGTTATGAAGTATTTGACCTTTATCTTATGCTATTTAAAACTGCTTTTCAATAATCAGGTCAGCACTAGCACTTGAGCCAAATGATGAACCCTTTTTTATTTCAAACTAGTCAGCTCAGTTATCACTTCTAAACGTAAGTACAAATCTGACATTTCCTGCTAAACAAACTCCAAGTCAAACTCTAATTATCCCAAGGTTGCCCTTTCCAGCATTTATGCCTCAGCATGACACTGTACACCTTAAGAGTCCCACGTCTAGATTTTTGAAAACTTCTCGCCCTCTAATTCTGACAGTCCTTAAGCATGTTTTGTTATAATTAGACCTAAGGATAAAATAGCTGGACTACTTGGCAGAATAGAACTCATCTGTTATATTAACACCTCTTCCAATATCCCCAATTAAGAATGGTACTGTGGGTTAAATGGCACCCCCCAAAAAGTATGTTTGAGTCCTACTTTCCAATGTCTATAAATGTGACCTTATTTGAAAATAAGGGACCTGCAGAAAAATGAACTAGATCCCTATGTCTCACCACATACAAAAATCAAACCAAAGTGGGTTAAAGACTTAAATTTAAGACCTCAAACTATGAAACCACTACAAGAAAACATTGGAGAAAATCTCTAGGACATTGTCTGGTCAAACATTGCTTGAGCAATACTCCACAAGCACAAGGAACCAAAGTGAAAATGGACAAATGTAATCACAAGTTAAAAAGCTTCTGCACAGCAAAGGGAACAATCAACGAAGTAAAGAGACCACCCACGAAATGGGAGAAAATACCTGCAAACTACCCATCTCACAAGGGATTAATAACGAGAATATATAAGGAGCTCAAACAACTTTATAGGAAAAGAGAATCTAATAATCTGATTTTTTAAATGAGCAAAAACTGGAAATAGACGTTTCTCAAAAGAAGACACACAAATGGCAAACAGGCACATGTAAAGGTGCACGACATCATTGACCATCAGAAAAATGCGAATCAAAGCTATGAGATATCACCTCAGCCCAGTTAAAATGGCTTTTTTCCCCAAAAATAGGCAATAACAAATGCGGATGAGGATGTGGAGAAAAGGGAATCCTCATACACTGCTGGTGGGAATGCAAATTATTATACCCACTATGGAGAACAGATTGGAGGTTCCTCAAAAAACTAAAAATAGAGCTACCATATGATCCAGTAATCCCACTGCTGAATATACACCCCCAAAAAAGAAAATTAGTATATCGACATGATATCTGCACTCCCATGTTTGTTGCAGCACTGTTCACAGTAGCTAAGATTTGGAAGCAACCTAAATGTCCATC
>NW_012104253.1:8770332-8773788 GCF_000951045.1 Mandrillus leucophaeus
TTATTGTTGGTTGGTGCTGGCCCTCCAGAGCAAGACAGCTTTCTTCCCACTCAAATCACTGTGCTCTGCTTAGTTGCCTAATGCATTTCTGTCGCATACTAAGAATATTCCCAAAACTGTAAACTTGACTATGTCTCATGAGCCCAGAGACGGGTTAGTGGATTCCATTTGTCATGCATCTGCTCAGTTCCCATTTAGCCAGAGTTGTTAAAAGCATGATAAGAAGAAAATCAATGTGCATTTTAGTTCCATTAAAAAATGAATTAATAAGAGAATATCCTGTCATTCATATAACTCCTTATAAGATCAACTATCTGACTCTATTTATAATTCAAAGTCTTTTCTAATGAGTGAATTTTTTTTTTCAATTAGAGGGTTCGATTTTACTTTCCAAGGACTTCACTGACAAGTTATATTTGGGGTAGGTTCCTTTGATCAAATTTCCCTGGACTTTTTCAGAAGACTCAAAACATCTGATCCAGATAACACCAATATAAAGAACAAGACCCAAACCATGTTTCCAAAATTCTCATGCCCAGAAATCCCAAGCCATTGGCTGGCATCCCTTTACTATATGTGATGCCACAAGTGATGGGGGCAGGCGAGGTAGGGGCAGAAAACTGGAGTGGAAAATGCTGACTTTTAGATCAAGATCTGTACACTTGAATTCTGCTGTTTATCTGATGAGCAACCCTGGTAATTGAAATAACCTCTCTGAGCCTCAGTTTTCCCTCTGTATCTTGCAAAGTGACTCATGGTTGTCAGAGGTCAAAAAAAGATATGCACATTTTGGGTAGGAAACCTACTTCCTGAGCAGGAAGGAAAGCTACTGCATCAGAAAAACTAAATGCAGTAGGTTCAAGTTCTGAACCCAAGTTCAGCCGCTCACTGCTCAAAAGCCAAACACCAGAGACAAGAGTTGATGAGAGGAAATGCGGGTTTATTCAACAGCTGGCAACTTAAGGAGATGGTGGACTAGTGTTGCAAAGAACATCTCAAGTGAGTACAAATTTCAGGCTCTTGCTATGTTAAGTGTAGGGGGAAGAGTAGAGGGTTGGGATCAAGAGGTGACCAACAACTGCAGGCATCTGAGCACCAGCAAGCTTCTGAGGAGGCTAAGAACTTTTTTGTCTTCGCAGTTCACAGTGCTCCTATAAATCTTTAAACAAGACATAGTTGTTTACATACTTCCCCTTTAATCCTAAAGTTAGTTTTAAAAACCATGTGATTGCTGTTTTTGCATATTATCTCAGTGCTCTAAAATTATCCTTGCCTGTGTGCAGTAACGGGTAAAGAACTCTTAAACAAAAAGTGAAGTCCGTTATGTCAGCTCTTTGCTGTTTCACTGCTACAGAAGTCTATGAAAAGTAGTAGGAAGTTTGTGAAAATACGGAATGTGCACACTTGGAAACATTTCTTCTGTTGTGGCAGTAGGGAGAGAAAGTACTAAATTAGGGATAAGGCAATGTCATGGTCAGTAAGATGTAAGAAAACATAGGTAAGATAAGGGAGAGGAGGAGGCTGCAGAGTGCTGGCATTCTTGTGACCTCAGAAATGATGTTAGCCAGGACTTTAAGTTGATTTCAACCAAAGATACAAGAAAATCTGCTTAAGACCAAGGTGTGCAGGCATCCACTCTGTTTTCCCTGCATAGGGGTTCCTCCTCACACAGGTGAAGTAAACAGCGATGGGGACAGAGCAAGTGCTTCTCCTTGGAAAAGGCACTGGAGTGGGACTTGGGTAACATTTGACAGAAGATGAAAAGGGAAATTGTATGGAGATGGGAGAACATATTTGGAAGGGCTTGAGTACATCATAGAAGTGTGTGTGTGTGAGAGAGAGAGAGAGAGAGAGAGAGAAAGAGAAAGAGAGAGAGAGAGAGAGAGAGAGCATCTGAGGAATGCCTGTTGGTTCCCCCATGGGATGGCTGTGAACTCGAAAGAAGCTACCTGCTCCTAAACCTACATTGCCTCAAATACCCTGCTTACCGTATGACCACAGTGGGGCCTGGGTCAGGGGAGGCAGGTTTCACAGTCTTGGTGGCCTCTGTGAGTTTGTGTAACTATTGTGGTTTTGGGCAATTGTAGTGGGTTGCCACCTCAATGACTCTCCTATCCCTTTTCACAACCAAGAAAAGTTTAGCCAGCCCAAGGGGAAAAGGTCACTGATACATATATAAAGTATCATGCTTATAATAGGCACTCAGTAAATGCCAACTTTATGCACTCTTACAGTTGTATCAGAAAAGATAAGAATTGCTTGTCACAGACAGGCACAGAAACTTTAGACACTTGGCACAGATACACAGAAATCAGAGCTGCATTTTTTTTTTTTAAAGAATCATTAAAACAATCCAGTGATGTACAGCTCTGACGTACTGCTCTGCCAGCAGGGCTAGGGGTGGAAGAAGGGACAAGAGAGAGTTATTAGTTATAGGGTCCAAAGTTTCAGTTAGACAGTAGGAATAAGTTTTTGTGATCTAGTGCACAACACGGTGACTATAGTTAATAATAACTCATTGCATATTTCAAAATTGCTAAAAATAAGTAAAATTCAAATGTTCTCATCACAAAAGATGATAAACATGTGAGATGACAGACATGTTAATTAGCAAGATTTAATCATTCCACAATGTATACATAGGTCAAAATGTCACATTAGACTCCCTAAGTATAAGCAATTATTATTTGCCAATTAAAATTTTTTAATACACAAAGCAAAAAAAGTTGAACTTAACTATTCCTGTAAATAAGTGGGAAAAACCTTAGACAAAGATGCAAAAGGCTGGGACCGTGGATTTAACTATGGCCGTACTTGGGTATCACCCGCAGAAGCCCAGTTAACTCCCTCCTTCTCTCTGGTCAGCTCCGACGATGGATCACTCTTCTCCTATTGCTCTGAGTTCAGCACATCATTCTACAATTTGCTCTGTATTTTGTGGAAAGACCTAGTGAACAGAAGGCAAAAATCCTTTCTTAGTAAAGTGGAAATAAAAATATTATGCTTTCTTAAATTAGAAAAAAAAAAAACAAAACATTTTTAAAATTAATATTTTCTTCATCTAAACTAGCCAAATATTAAAAACAGATTCCTAAAGGTGAGCAGACAAAAACCTTGTTAGAAGAGTATCAAAGAACACAGAGAGCTCGGAAATAGACATGTGAATTTAGAATATGAAGAAGAGAATGTTTCACATCGGTGGAGAAAAAAGGACTATTTAATGAATGATTACATTGAATAATTGGCAAAATATTTGAATAAAAAAAAATCCCTGCATCCTCCCTTATGCCAAAATGAAATCCAGATGGAAAAAGATGGAAATGTAGGAAATAGAATCACAAAATAACAACGCTAGTTATTAATAATTAGAAAACACTAGGTAGTCTCCGTGTTGGGCACAGTACCTGACACATTCAAGGCACTCAGTAAACATTTGTAATATCCATTAATGCAATG
>NW_012104253.1:8774849-8777252 GCF_000951045.1 Mandrillus leucophaeus
AAATTATTATACCCACTATGGAGAACAGATTGGAGGTTCCTCAAAAAACTAAAAATAGAGCTACCATATGATCCAGTAATCCCACTGCTGAATATACACCCCCAAAAAAGAAAATTAGTATATCGACATGATATCTGCACTCCCATGTTTGTTGCAGCACTGTTCACAGTAGCTAAGATTTGGAAGCAACCTAAATGTCCATCGACTGATGAATGGATGAAGCAAATGTGGTACGTATACACAATGGAGTACTATTCACTCATAAAAAAGAATGAGATCCTGTCATTTGCAACAACATGGATGGAACTGGAGATCATTATGTTAAGTGAAATAAGCCAGGCACAGAAAGACAAACATCACATGTTCTCACTTACTTGTGGGATCTAAAACTCAAAACAGTTGAACTCATGGACATAGCAGAGGATGGCTACCAGAGCCTTGGACAGGGTAGTGGGGGAATTGCAGAGGGAGGTGGGGACAATTCATGGGTACAAAAAAAGTTAGAATGAATAAGTCCTACTATTTTATAGCACAACAGAGGGACCACAGTCAATCATAACTTAAGTGTACATTTTAAAATAAAAGTTATAACTGGATTGTTTGTAAATCGAAGGATAAATGCTTGAGGGAATGGAAACCCCATTCTCCATGATGTGCTTATTTCAGATTGCATGCCTGTATCAAAACATCTCACGTACCCCCATAAATATATCTTCCTACTATGTACCCACAAAAATTAAAAATTAAAAAAAATAAAAAAGAAAAAAGGATCTTTGGGGATGTAATTCCTTTAAAATGAAGTCATATTGAATTAGAGTAGGCCCTAATCCAATGACTGATGTCATTAGAAGAAGAGGGAAATCTGGACACAGAGACCCAGACACAGGGGAGAAGCCCACGTGAAACTGGAGGCAGAGACTGGAGTGATGGAAGGTCCGTAGCTGCTGAAAGCCGGGAGACAGACATGGAGCAGCTCTCCCCTCACAACGCTTGGAAGGAACAAACCCTGCCCACACCTTGATCTTGGAGTTCTAGACTCCAGAACCATGAGAGAATTAATTTCTGCTGTTTCAAGCCACCTGGCTTTTGGGAATTTGCTACAGCAGCCCCGGGAAACGGATAGGGATCGGGACACTGAGACGGGGTGGCTTGCCTGATGGGCTGGAGTAAGTTTTACACAAAGCAGTCGCAGACTCGCGCTCTGATGTCTTGGGCACACACCCAGCTCAAATGGAAGCATGTGTTGACCTCTTGGCCTGCATGTCGCTATGCTTTGTATGAAGGGAGGGAACAGGAGAGAGCAAGGAAATTATTGTTGGTTGGTGCTGGCCCTCCAGAGCAAGACAGCTTTCTTCCCACTCAAATCACTGTGCTCTGCTTAGTTGCCTAATGCATTTCTGTCGCATACTAAGAATATTCAAAACTGTAAACTTGACTATGTCTCATGAGCCCAGAGACGGGTTAGTGGATTCCATTTGTCATGCATCTGCTCAGTTCCCATTTAGCCAGAGTTGTTAAAAGCATGATAAGAAGAAAATCAATGTGCATTTTAGTTCCATTAAAAAATGAATTAATAAGAGAATATCCTGTCATTCATATAACTCCTTATAAGATCAACTATCTGACTCTATTTATAATTCAAAGTCTTTTCTAATGAGTGAATTTTTTTTTCAATTAGAGGGTTCGATTTTACTTTCCAAGGACTTCACTGACAAGTTATATTTGGGGTAGGTTCCTTTGATCAAATTTCCCTGGACTTTTTCAGAAGACTCAAAACATCTGATCCAGATAACACCAATATAAAGAACAAGACCCAAACCATGTTTCCAAAATTCTCATGCCCAGAAATCCCAAGCCATTGGCTGGCATCCCTTTACTATATGTGATGCCACAAGTGATGGGGGCAGGCGAGGTAGGGGCAGAAAACTGGAGTGGAAAATGCTGACTTTTAGATCAAGATCTGTACACTTGAATTCTGCTGTTTATCTGATGAGCAACCCTGGTAATTGAAATAACCTCTCTGAGCCTCAGTTTTCCCTCTGTATCTTGCAAAGTGACTCATGGTTGTCAGAGGTCAAAAAAAGATATGCACATTTTGGGTAGGAAACCTACTTCCTGAGCAGGAAGGAAAGCTACTGCATCAGAAAAACTAAATGCAGTAGGTTCAAGTTCTGAACCCAAGTTCAGCCGCTCACTGCTCAAAAGCCAAACACCAGAGACAAGAGTTGATGAGAGGAAATGCGGGTTTATTCAACAGCTGGCAACTTAAGGAGATGGTGGACTAGTGTTGCAAAGAACATCTCAAGTGAGTACAAATTTCAGGCTCTTGCTATGTTAAGTGTAGGGGGAAGAGTAGAGGGTTGGGATCAAGAGGTGACCAACAACTGCAGGCATCTGAGCACC
>NW_012104253.1:8777479-8778863 GCF_000951045.1 Mandrillus leucophaeus
TTTTTATGTGCCGGATTCTCCACAGAGGAGTGCTTTACCTGCTTTTTTTCTCATTTAATCCTCAAAACAGGGATATGACACAGGATATAATAGTTCCCATATTTTATGTATGAGAAACAGAATCACAAAGAGGTTAGATAACTCCATTGAGAGCCACCAGCTAGCAAGTGTGGGGATGACATTCAAACCCTGAAATTTGGACTCCAGGGCGCTCTCTTGTTTTCTTTTCGTGTGTGTATGTGTGTGTGTGTGTGTGTGTTGTGTGTACACGTATTTGTGTGTGTGTGTTTCTGGTAGATTTTAGTTTTTGTCTTTTTATTATGGAAAACCTTAAATATATATAGAGATGGAGAACATGGTACCATGAGCGCCTGTGGATGTACGTACCACCCTCCATTTAAAACAACCATCAAGGCCAGTCCACTTCATCTGTATCCCCACACACTTGGGTCCACTTTGGGTGACTTTGGAACAGATCCCAGACTTATTAACGTGAAAATATCTCCGCATGTGGCTCCAAAAGACATAGGTGTCTTTCTTCAAACATAATCTCAGTTCCATCATCATTCTAACAAATAACTATATCTTTATAGCAAATATTCAGTCAGTTTTCAAACTTTCCTTCTTGTTTCACTTTTCTGGAGAGAGGGATCCATTTACTGAGGTTATCTGACATGGCTCTCGAGTCCCTTCTACCCCACGACTCCCCTTTTTTCCCTTTATCCTTGTGAATTATCTGTTGAAGAAGCCAAGTCACTGGTCTGCAGTTTCCTATTGTCTGGGTTCCACTGACTATGTCCAGTGGTGTCACCGAGCATGTGTCTCCAACCCTGCATTTTTGCAGACTGGCCATCCAATTTGGTTGAGCCCATATGGCTTAGTTCATACTTATGAGACAATATTTTGTTTTGAGATGGAGTCTCACTTTGTCCCCCAGGCTGGAGTGCAGTGGCATGATCTCAGCTCAATGCAACCTCTGCCTCCCAGGTTCAAGCAATCCTCCCGCCTCAACCTCCTGAGTAACTGGGACTACAGGCACACCCTGTAGCCACCACACCCAGCTAATTTTTATACTTTTAGTAGAGACAGGGTTTCACCATATTGGTCAGGCTGGTCTCAGGTGATCCACCCTCCTCAGCCTCCCAAAGTGCTGGGATTACAGGCGTGAGCCACTGGCGCCCAGCCAAGAATAATTTTTTAAACTGTGAGGGGAAAGAAGAGCTTTCCTTGACATGATGAAAGGAAAGGAAAGCAAGAGGAGGAGGAGGAGGAGGAGGAGGGGGAGAAGGAGAAGGAGAAGGAAAGGAAAAGGAAGGAGGGAAGGGAAGAATTGGCTGGGTGTGGTGGCTCACACTTGTAATCTCAGTACTTTGGGAGGACGAGC
>NW_012104253.1:8786751-8791506 GCF_000951045.1 Mandrillus leucophaeus
GATAAACTAGGGAAAATATTTGCAATGCTTCCATCAGTTAATAACCATAATCTATAAAGAACTCCAACAAATTAGTAAGAATAAAACAAACAGCCCTTGGCTGCAGTGAAAACATGCACTGAGCACTCAGCTCTCCTACTGTGGGGGCACAATTGATGGGCAGCTTCAACTTGCCTGGAATTCAACACCACATTTGTCCCAAGTCCATGTTTCCCAGGGCTGCTCACAGCCAAGGACAGGAATGCAGGTCTCTTCCTGGGACAAGACACTCCTCTGAGGGTGACTTGGTTGGAGTCCATGTTGGCCTGCCTGAAACTCTTGGAACTGCAGGGCAGTCTGATGCTCTGTCTACTCACCCCTCTTTTACTGAGGCTACATTGTATGACCCTTCCCACCCTCTCCAGCCCCTCCCCTTCCTCACTAACTCTCTCCACATCTAATCCCATCTCAACATCTGCTTCTCAGAAGGACTCAACCAACAAACCCTCCATGTTGCACCTGTCAGATGGAAATGCTGAAAATAACTGATGATTATCACAGTGTGCTGAAGTTGGCATGCTTATCCACCATGATGGGGGGTATGAGTGGTTAAAATCATTCTAAAAGACAGTTTAGCAACATGTCTCCAACCTTGTGAGTGGCTAACCTCTTTAACCCCAAATTCCATATCTAAGATTTTAGTTTAAATGGTATGTATTAAAAAAGAAAACACATATTCATCTCAATTGATGAGAAAAAACCTTTCATAAAATTCATAGCCTTTCATGATTAAAAGATAAAAACCTCTTAGCAAAATAGAAATAGAAGAGGACTTCCCTAACACAAAGAAGAGAAGTATTCAAGAAAAATGCCCGAGGACAAGAACTGCATCTGCCATGTACCAGGGCCTATCCCTGGCTCAAGGTCAGTACCTAAAAAGTCTGTATGGAATTAATGAAAAAAAAGGAATGGTCCCTGGCCATGTTTTCAGCCCCATCTTCCGATCTCCCTTTACAGGCCTCTACTTCAGCTGAACAAAATGACTGGCACTTGCTGCGGTGGTCTTAGAACTCCACTTTATTGGGCCGGGAGCGGTGGCTCATGCCTGTAGTCCCAGCACTTCGGGAGGCCAAGGTGGGAGGATCACCTGAGGTCAGGAGTTGGAAACCAACCTGGCCAACATAGTGAAACCCTGTCTCTACTAAAAATACAAAAAAAAATTAGCCAGGCATGGTGCTGTGTACCTGTAGTCCCAGCTATTTGAGAGGCTGAGGCAGGAGAATCGCTTAAACTCAGAAAGTGGAGGTTGCAGCAAGCCAAGTTCACACCACTGCACTCCAGCCTGGGCAACAGAGCAAGACTTCGTCTCAAAAACACAAAACAAAACAAATATTGAGCATCTGTGTGCTGAGCTGAGAGTTGAGCATTTGACTAACGTCATTTGTAATTGTTGCTACAACCCTGAAAGTTGGAGAGAGTTCCCCATTTTATAGAAGAGGAAAGTGAGACTCACAGATGCCAATAGCCCACTCATGGACACACAGCTAATGAGAGGCAGCACTTGGATTTAAGTTCATGTGACTGCCGTGAGGGCCTGTGCTCGCTCCGCCCTATCACACAGCCTTTCTGGGGCAGCACTAGGATATATGAAGACCTTGTCCTTAACATTGAATGACCTGATACCTTGTCACTTGATCTGAAAAATGACACTGTCCAGTCCACTTCTCCTGGCTCTGCATGTACATTATTCTCTTCTGTGTCTCCTGTGCACTGAGAACCCCATTGACCAGCATCACTCTGCCCCGTGCAAGAGACCCTCCAGCCACCCTTGAGATTCTAACCAGTGTTAGTGACAGCAGTTGGAGCTGGGGACAGGATGGAAGGGACACACTGTGAAAATGGAACATGTGCATTTTCAACAGCCTCCTCCAAGGTCATGGCCTCAGGCCTATGTTCCCTACACCCTCCTGTAAATGGTTTAATCACAGGCTGGAGCCACAGAACCCCCATCTTCATTATAGCCCCAGGAAACAAGGTGCCAGGCCCTCTAGAGCAGCCTGCCCAGAGCAGGCTGTCTTCTGCTAGTGTCGATTTCAGACATTAAGCCTCAGCCACCTTGACAGTACCAATAATAATTTGCAGGGGGTAGGGAAGATCTAGTTTGCAGAACTGTAGAGGCTGGAGAGCCCTCTGGCTTCGCTAGTCATCTTGTAATCCAAATTTCTTTAAAAATATTGGTAGGTTAATTAAAACCAGCAAGAACAGCAAAACCACATTGTTACTCAAAGGGCCAAGTGCTTTGCCAAGGTGACATACTTGGCCAGGGGCATAGTTTTGGATGGAAGTCATGGGTTCTGTCTCCTGTCTGATGCTCCTTTGATCTGCCGAGACCCTTGGGGACATGACTGCCCCTTAGCGTCCCTTCCCATCCTAAGGGTGCAGGTTGTAGTTAAGAGCATATGATGGTCTCAGCCCAGCTCTGCTGATTGCCAGATGTGTGGTCTTAAGCAAACTAAGAATCTCTTTGTGCCTCAGTTTTCTCGTCTGCAAAATAAAGATGATAAAAAATGATATCAATCTAGTGGAGTTATGAGGGTTAAATACATTAACATATATAAAGTTTTTAATACAATGCCCAGTACACAATAAGCACTCCACAAATATCGGCTATTACTATATTAATTGGTAGCTTTAGGTCAATAAACCATTGTGGAACCTTTCTCAGGAGTGAAGTTAAAATGATTTGTACCCAGTTTATAGTAACTCTTGAATGAGTGAATACATGAATAAATAAACAGATGAAGGACAAGTGAGTCCAAATACCCCTGAATGGTAGTTAATGGCTTTGATATTTTTCCACATGACGTGTCCACTGAACAGAGAATTTCCTCACTGTAAGTTACTAACAGTGCCCTCAGACACCATGGTTTCCCAATAAGGTGGATATTTAGGAGCAGGGGGCTTTGCTGGGTGATTGGATCTCCAAATTAAAATAATCTCAGTCACAAAGATATCAGGCCCTTCCATGTTCCAACGCAGGCTCGTGGAGGCTTTGTTTCAGGAGAAGAGGGAATCCCAGCTATGACTGACATTTATTTACGCTCACAAGATGGCTTGTCTGCTGACGAGGAGCTGGAGTGTAGGAGTGAAAGTCAATGACACAGAGAAACAGAAATAGATGGGGAAGGTAAAATTATCTCTTGTTTTGGCATCTTGCTCTGCCAGGAGCACAGTTAAATTCAAACCATCTTAGGATGCCAGAGATGAGGTTTGCCTTGGAAGGGCATTCATTCTGTCACCATCTAGAAAGCATTATGTGCTAGGTGCTGGGCCTGAGGGTGGCAATGCAATGGTGCCCCAGTGAGGCCCATCTCCTGCCCTGGGTCATGGAGAAGGGAGGGAGACAATGACCCAGCGTTTCAGAGTGCTCCGACGTTCAGCTGTGAACTGGATTCTTATGGATATAAGATGGGGAGATGCCTCTACTAGATCTTCCTTTTAGGGTCAGGGAGACTGTGAAGGGAAGGGGATACTTGAGCTGGGGCTTCAGTGGATGAAGAGAAGTTTGCCAACCAGAAAAGCTGGAAGGCCCCCTAACGGAGGCAGCAGGTGCAAAGGCTGGGGGCTGTCCAGGGGACCTCCAACCTTTGTCATGGCTGCAGCAGCAGTGAAAGGGTGTCAGGAACGGGTGGGAGATGGGAATGAGTGAGGCTACAAAGGAACTGAAACTCTATCCTGCCACCATTGCAAGGTTGAGTAGGAGAGGTCAAAATGGTACCAGCCCATCCCCTCATTTTCATAGAGGAAGAAAATGAAGCCCCTGGACATGGAAACGAAGTGACTCCCCCAGAGACACAAAACAGGTCCATGCTGGTGCCAACACCCAGTTCTCCAAATGCCCCATTCTGATACTTTTCACCGCACTCTATCGTCCCCTCTAAACCTAGGAAATGAACAAATATATAACATGAAACAAAATCTGCTCAGAGATAGGCCACATAAGGATAAAGATTTCTGGTTAAGGCTGTTTGAAATTGAGTTCCTGTTCTACTTAAGAGCTCAGAAATTCAGTTCAGTCATTGTAAAGTGGAGGTTATATTTTCCCATGTAGGACTAAGTGAGATAGAGATTGTGAAGACACAGAGCATAGTGCTTGGAGAGTAGGCAGAGGACAGCCAATAGCTGCCATAACCATTGATGGGCTGAGACCTTATTGGTGCCCATTGGTAAGTGGGAGTCCAAACTCAGCTCATAAAATAAAGCTGTAGACTGGTGGTATTTTCTTGGAGAATCTTCAAGGAAAAGCTCAGCTTTCTGTGATAATGGTTTCCTTTGACTTACCCATCCTCTCTTAGCCAAACTAGTACAGAGCCACTGGGATTTCTTTCCTCATGCAAACCTGCCTGCACAGCATTGGTATTCTAAGCAGCTTTGGTTCTCCGAAATGATTACCCACAGTTATTTGGGGCACTAATTTGCATGTAGTGTTTATTGTATTTTGAAATGGTTCTTTTGTTTTCAGCCCAGCAGACATAGTGGAGGAGGAACATGGGGAGGAATGTAATGTATCTTAATTTGGGGGTAGCTAACAGTCTTAAACCAAGCTCTGAGATGTACCTTTGAAGCTGAAGCTAGGCATACACTAGGGTGAGGGAAGTGGGAACCAGCCCCTGCAAAGTATGCATTTCAATAGAACACTGCATCTTTTTTTGTTTTTTGAGATGGAGTCTTGCTCTGTAGCCAGGCTGGAATGCAGTGGCGCAATCTCGACTCACT
>NW_012104253.1:8793216-8807810 GCF_000951045.1 Mandrillus leucophaeus
CTCTGACCTCTGTGACTCAGTTCCTCTCATTGAGCATTTCATTGACTCAGCCCAGTCCACAAACAAGCCAGTCTTGAGTCATATGGTCATGCTTGGTCCAATTGGCTGTGGCAGGGTTGAGGTCACATGACTGCTCTTTGCAGAGGAAGGCAATAGAGCTGATTAAGTCAGAAGGGGAAGTTGGGTGTGGGAGGCAAACTGATGGATCTGTCTGCTGTACAGGTTTTTCATGAATGTTCCATTCAGGAATGTTACTTTGAAAGCTAGGAAGAGGGACTGCCCTGTTCTTGGGACTGACGTTTGCTTCTCTGAATCAGGACTTTATGGTTGGATTTCCTTTTCTGTCTTCTGTTTTCTTGTGTCTGAAATGCTAAGAGACTGGGAGTGGGAATAAGGGACAGAGAATTATGACTTCGACTTTGGCTTTTGTGCAATTTCTGATGTAATGCTATGTGCTAGGAGGTTGAATACCTCCTCCTGTCCCTGCTGTGCCACTTCCCAGCTGGTGGTACCCTGGCCTGGTCACCTACCCATCCTGATTAAACTGCATGACAATATATTGAATTAAATGATAAGGTCTGTTGTAGCCACCATGAATCCTGTCCTCACTCAGTCAACAGTCAATAAACATTTATTTTTATTACATGTGTGATAATGAAGGCTCTCTCCCTCTGGAGGGTGCAGAGAAGCAAAAGCAGGGGATGGCATTTGCTAATTTCTTAGGCTATTTCCAGCCCTCACATTGATTGTTTTTCAGCTATCGCTGCCCCCAAACTGGATTAATGTCACCCTGCAAGAAAGAACCAAAGAACAAGAGGGCAAGTGTGAGAGAACACATAAGACAAGGCTGCTTTCCAGGAGGGAAATGGAAATGCCAAGAATGCAATTGTCACCAGAGAGGAATAGGGCCTGCCCGAGAGGACAGGAGGCATAAATCTCTCCCACTTTGCAACTCTTCCCGGAGCTCTCTCTAGTGGGGAGAGGGAGAGAAGTTATGGGAAGAGGGTTGACAGAGCCCCATCTCTGAGCTGGCCTGTGCTTTCCTGACAAGGAATCAGACACACCAAGTTCAAGGCTTGGCTCCGTAACCCCAGGGCAAGTTGTGTAAACTGTTCTTTCTGTTTTTTTCAGCTGAAAATGAGAGATTAAATACTTTTCTCCAAGAGTCACTGTGAGAAATGTATGTTGCCATAGATGGAGATGACACCAACACAGTAGCTATTCAAGAGGCGTGAGCTTCCTCTCCCTCAAGCTGGGAGGCCCATCAATCCCAGAGCTGATGGAGCAAGTGACCATCCATTTAATCCTGCAGAGAAGGAAACTGAGGCTCAGAAAGGGAATGACTCTTGCCTGAGCAATGGTTAGGGCCTTGCTGCTGACTGCACAACTGGGTGACCCTCATCACAAGTCCTGTGGGCCAGGCTGGTGGGATCCTGTGCCTGTGGATGAATGCTAGCACCTAAAATGGATCCTTAACAGAATCAGTGACCTAACCCTCACCCAAAGCTAGCAGACACTGCAGAAACTCTGAGCAGTTGCTCGAAGTTTGGGGATTCACTGTATTCTGCATGAACTTCTGGAAGCTCCCCGTGAGTACGGACACTGTGGAGATCCCAAGCCAGAGCTGAGACAGGACCTGAAGTTACCCCCAGAAAACCCACCAGGGTAACGGGGAGACAGAGGGACGAGCACCTAGTTCTGAGGATCCGTTCCACCCCAACTGCCTTCACTACGGCAAAGGCCCAACCACTGAGGAGATTCCTCTCGTGTCTGCCTGCTCAGCATCCATTCCATTCATTTTAGTGACAGCACCCCAGATTTCCTTGGAGAACCACCCCTCCCCATTCTTAAATCCAAGATTTAGTCTTCTGACTCTTACTCTGTTCTCCATCCTCCTCTCCCGGAATGGGCGTAGCAACATGACTAGCTGGCCAATCAGAGCATGGCATTATCCTCTACCTACAGTGATTGGTTCAGAAATGGGCACATGACCCAGGCCAGCCCAATTAGAGCTAACGAAATTTAACAGGAATGCAAATTACTGGCAAAGAAAGCCTCTGCCTTTTCCCTAGTGAAAGGATAGGGTGTAAGCCTGGAATTGCCACGAAAAAAAGGTAGCCTGTTAGTAATCACAGCCTCCACAGAAATGCAGGTTGGGAGGTCTGCGTGGGTATAGCGTGGGGCACCAAAGCTTCAGAGAGAAATGCTTCTGATCTTCCAGCTCTTGGTGCTCTGGGAATGGAACCGGACCCTGTCTTTGGGGCTGACTCCAGCTTTGTTCCAGAAGGTACAATGTTGTGTGGTCATTTGGGTGCTCCAGACAATTGTAAGGACAGTGTTTACCCAGTGTTCTCGGAGCAGTGCTGAATAATCCCAACGCAGTGACTGTTCTGTGTAAAAATGTCAAAGACTGTCTTTACTGTGGGCAGGGTGATCCCTGCAGACATAATTAAGGTGTGAGCAGTGATGGGCTGGGAGAGGTACCGCCGGGAACCCTCTTCAGGGAAGGACCTGTCGCCCAGTTGCTGGGCAGGCTGTCAGCCCGTTCAGGGATGCTTCAAGCTAAACTTCTCTGGGACGGCTTCACAGGGAACCCAATTGCTGCCATGAAGTAATGCTTCCTCTATTAGGATCCAATGAGAGAATTAGAGAATGGGGGGGGGAGGGGGCACAAATGGCAAAGGGCTGGATGCCACAACCTGGTACAATTGAGGACTAAAAGGAGGAAATGTCCATGAGGCCCCCGCCTCTTTCCCTCCAAATAGAGTCAAGGCCAAGGAATATCAGGAGCAGCAAGATCCCATACTGATATTTAGATGCTTCTTTTAAAATAATTCCTGTATGTTGCACTCAAAACTCAGAAAAGTCTCTTAACCCAACAGCCTTAAGCTAACTGTGCTTGTGGTGCCTCTGGTTCGTATTTGGACTGGAAATTGAAGCTGCAGTTCCCCAAAGGTTATTCAAAGCTGTCCAGAGGTGATGGGAGGAGGTCAGAGCAGCAGCTGGAGTGAGAGGTGACAGCCTGCAGTCAGGACAGCTGGTACCCGGATCCCCTGGCTCAGGACTTGCTTCCTGTGGTCTTACCCTGGAGGGCCTCTGGCTAAGGAAGTCTGGCATTAAGGGAAGGAGTAACTTCCCTGAAAACTGGGATTTGAGGGCATTAGCGTGACCCCAGACTTAGGACATTTTTGCTGACTAGCCCACAGGGAAGATGGCCAAGGGAGGTGGGATAAAAACAACAACCCCCGCCTCAACAGGCCATCGGGGGAGGAGGAGCACCCTGGGGGAGGGGCTTGCTGTGTGCGGCAGCCTGGGGAGAGGAGAGGGAGAGGGGGGGAAGGGGAGGGGAGGGGACTGGTTGGGGAGGCCATTCCCTGGTCTGCTCTGGCACAGCACAGGGCCCAGAGGACCTCTAGATGGTGAGACTGAAGCTGGCTGTGCTGGGAGGTTCCCACCATGTACCCTGAAGGAAAGGGCAGGGCTGAGCTGTCACTCCTTTAGGCTGCAGGCCCAGGTGTGGGACCCAGAACCAAGGCTCCTGGCTCTCCACCCTTTCTGCAGCCCCAGGAGCCTGGGGCGGCCTCTCAGTCACTCTCAGGACAAACGATCTTGCTGAATGCATAGAGTCTTCAGGGAACAAAACCAAGGATTTTTCATGCACGTGGTCAAAGCCTCACATTAACGTAGCAGAGTGAAGGGGGTTGCCCCATTTCCCAGGTGGAAGTATTGAGGTGCAGAGACATAAGGGACGTGCCCACGATCACAAACATAGCAAGTGGCAGAGCCCCTTGAGCTCCCCCTCTGCCCCCAAGCTATCCTAAAGCTCCTTCTTGCTTTATTTCTGCCCCAGTCTCCCATTTAGGATGTAGGTACAGTCTAAGCCCATTTGCTGAATGCAGCCAATGCCATGTGAGTGATGGGAGCCGATGCCATGTGAGTGATGGGAGCTCCAACCCAGCCTTAATACACGTTTTCTTATTCGGTGACTGTTTAATCTCCAGGGAGCCGATGGGGCTGTTAGGGCTCTCACTGCAGTGTTTACAAGATGAAGGGGTCCAGCCAGGAGCTACAGAGGAGTGGAAGGGAAAGGCCTGAAACAGAAAGAGCAGGATCAGAACTGGGGCATGGTAGGAAAGAGGCAGGTGGAAGGACCATGGTAGGAAAGAGGCAGGGTGGAAGGACAAGCTTCAGGAGCACCCCTGCCTTGCCAGCCTGGGACAATGTCCTTGGCTCAGACTCTGCCTCAGGAGAGAGAGGGTGGAGGGAATTACTGTGCACCTGTTTGTGGGGGACACTGAGGATAGGGCCACCACACAGAGCCTCTCTTCAGTTTTTGTAATCACAGCCACACAGGAAGACCCACATAATGATCTTTTTGGAGATGAGAAAGCTGAGGCTCAGCGAGGTTAAGTTACCTGTCCAAGGCCACACAGTGTGCCTGGAATAAGAACCCGTGTTCTTCTGCTCATGGGGCTGAAAGCCAGGCTTCTGCCCTTTGGGTCCAGCATCTCCATCAGCAAGCAGGCAGGGCAGCTAGGAAGGCCCCTACGCTCACGGGGAAGACTTGCGTTTTGACCTGGGGACCAAGCCACTTTCAGTGTACCAAGAAGCCCTGTGCCCTACAGAGATAACAAAGCTGGTATTTGCCTCTCTTGGTTCAGTGCTCTGTGTGCAGAATTCATTGGCAGGAACCCTGGAAGGGGAGGGGCTGAATGAGGGGGTGTAAGCAACCAATCCCACCCCAACCTCCAGCGGCAGGGGCTATTATTGTCCCATGTTGAGACATGAAACCGAGGGCTGTCACGGCAGAACCATGTCCCCAACCAGTGTGGCACCAGAACCTGCTCTAACCATGGCCTCCCTTGGCCTCAGCTGGTGCAGTCCTCAGCACAGAGGAGGCTTGCCAGGCATGTTTGATGAATGACTGAATGATGCTTGGGCGACGCCTTATTGATCCATGAGCTCCCCAAACAGGGAACAGAGTCCTCTGCACATGTGTCTCCACGGCTAGCCTCACACACAAGTGTGCATCTGAGTAGGCTGATGGACGACTCTCCTGGGATCTCTGCCAAAGCATGTGGCTTTGGTTTTCCTGCCTCTTCCCTTCTCCAGTGACGGTATCTTACCTGACCATTTGCTTCCATGAAGTTGGGGTTGGAATTACAAAGACCCAATAACCACAAGGCCACAACACCACAAGGTGTTTCTGATTACAGAGCTGGGGAATCTCTCTGGAGTCACTGGAACTGGATGAACAAAGGCTTAGCTCTCTGGGACAGGAAAGAGGAACCAGCCATAGCTCACCTGAGGGCAGGCAGGGGCCCGCAGGGCTGGGAAGAGAAGGCAGAGCCTGATTTACTTTCGCTTCTGAGGCATTCCTGGGTAAGATGGGCCCATCCTATTAGTCATTCTGCCTGAATGGGTAGAGCCGAGGCTGAGCCTTTTCCCCAACTCTTCCAAGAAGGCTAAAATGTTGGTGGAATTTTCTTCCTTTAATGGACAAAGAAGGGCATATTAGTTTTCCGTGGTTGCTGTGACAATCCACTATAAGCTGAGTGGCTTAAAAAAAACAAAAAAGTATTCTCTCAAGTTCTGGAAGCCATGAGTCCAGAATCAAGAAAGAAACCATCTCTTGCTTCCCCTAGTTTCTGGTGGTTGCGGGCATTCCTTGGCTTGAGGTCACATCACTCCAATCTCCACCTTCCTCTTCACATCATCTCCTCGTGGTGTGTGTGTGCATGTGTGTGTGCATGTGTGTGGGCATGTGTGTGTGTGTGTGTGTGTGTGTGTATGTGTGTATGTGCCCACACTTTCAAGAAGCTCAGAGTCCAGTGTGGAAATCCAACCAGTACATGCTCAATGACCATCTTTTGCATTATTCTGTAAAGCCAATCACTACAAAGCTGTGTGATGCATTCTGTGGTTAGAATGTGTGGCTGGTGAAGTGGCTTGTGGTAGTAAGCGGTGAATTCTACCTGGAGGATCAGGGCAGGCTGCTCCACAAAGGGGGCCTTTGAGCCTGGCCTCGGAGGAAGAAGGGGAGTCCAGGAGGGAGCATTGACCAATGGAAGACAGCAGGCCCAGTGTTGTCTCTGGAAGGTCAGCAGTCCTGCGTGGTCAGGCAGAGCGCAGGCTCGTTGGATGAGAGGACATATTTGGAGGCGGGGGGAGGGGGGTGCTGCAAAGGGTGGTCAGGGGCCTTGCAAAGGCCCTCCCTCCCCTGCTAGGAAGTGAAACCACCTTGCAACTTTGGCACAAAGTGTGATCTCTGCTGCCTTAACCCGGATGCATCCTTTTCCTCTCAAACATGACTTCCTCAGAAAGACCTTTTCCAGACTACCCAGACTCCAGCACTTCCCTGTGATTTATACTCATGGCACCCCATGCTTGTCTTTCTCAGCATTTATCTCATTTGTACACACACGAGGGGCAGCTCAGGTTAATGCGTAAGAGCAGGACACTGGACCAAGACTGCCAGCGCACACCTGGCCCCACCACCTACCAGGCAGGTGATGTGCGGGGCTGCATCTACCCTGGTTCCTCACCCATCCCTGCTTACCCTTACCAAGCCGGTTTGCAGTACCCTCCCCTGTGGGCAGGGCTTGCTGCCTGCCTCTGTGTTTGGCTACTTGCTTTGCTTTAATCGGTGGAATTAGGGGGGAAATGACAGGGTACCAACTCTGAACCTACTGCTCGCTCTCTTGTACTTCTGCCATCCCTACAAAAAGGACATTCCTGGACTGGCCTGTTGCTTTCAGAAGAGGAGGAGAGGCATGTGGAGCAGAGCCAAGCCCCCACTGGCCACCGGCACATAGATGAGAACAGGAGAACCGCCTAAATGAGCCCAGCCTGGATCGGAGCCGATACCCACCCAACAACTTGTGACAACCAATACATGGTTGTTTTAATGCATTAACTTTTGGGACTGGTTTGTTATGTGGCTATAGCTAACTGATACAGGTGACCCTGGGCAAGCTAATTAATCCATCTCTGCCCCCATTTTCCTTTTTGTAAAATGGTGAAATGAATAGTACCTGCCTCGTGTGATTTTTATAAGGATCAGATGAGTTAACAATTGTATAGCACTTAGGTGCCTATATACACATTTGTTTAATAAGCATCTTTGTCTTTATTCAAATAATGCTGTTTCCCCAACAAGACTCAATAACTGTTTTTTCGTAATGTCCCCAGTGACTAGTACAATGCTTGGTCCATAAAAGGCACTCAATAAATGCCTGTCGAATAGATAGTGGATTTTCCTAACACACATATAAATTAAAAGACCAAATATGGAACTTCCTTTTTTTAAAAAAAAAAAAAATGCTATTTAATGAGCCCTTACTAATTGCCAGGCATGATGTGAAACAACTTAGGTAGAAGTAGGTAGAATTATTATGCTCACTGTAGAGACAAGAAAACTGAGTCTCCAGGTTAAGTAATTTGGCTGCAGTCACACAGCTAGGAAGCAGCAGAACTACGATTTGACCCCAATCTGAGTTCCTGCATTTTTTCCTCCACCCCAGCATGCGTCCCTGTGTGCAGATGGCAAATCAAAGCCAAGATTATTTCCCACTGTGGGAAAGGACTGCAGGTAATAAGGAAGGGGTCAAATACCCAAAAGGGCAGGCTCAGCCTGCAATGGGAACCGGGTCCTCAGAAGGAACTCTTTAATTAGATGAATTCAGCTTTTTTTTTTTTTTGTGGGGGAGTCTGATTGATGTTGTCACTGCAGGAGGAAGTCCAGTGTCAGCATATTCTCCAGGGGCATGGGCTGGCCTCTCCTCCAGTCGCCAGCTCCATTTTCTGAAGGTGGTTTATTGGAGTTTGCTCCCCGAGGGCCACTTCCTGAGCGGAACATGAAGGCAATAGTGAGATGCTTATGTGGAGGTTTTCTTGCTTGGGCAGGCGTTGGAAGGGTTGGGAAGCCTATCTGAGTAAGCAGGTCTGGGCAGCCTGGGACTCCTGGAGCTCATATGCTCTGAGCTGCTGAGAGAGGCTGTCAGCACCTCCTTGGTGGACCCACCGTGGGGCCAAAACAAGAAAGGGCCTTCCTGTGACTTCCCTGCCTGCTGCTGCAGCCATCCCCCACCCGCTAGGAGCTTCACATTCTCCCCTGGGGCCCCCTGAAAGCGGGGGGAACTGGAGGACATGGATCACAGCACCAGGAGCCATGGGTCTAGCAGTCTGGTGTCAGACACGTTCTACCAGCTGTGCAGACCGTGAACAGTCAAACAATGTCTCTGAGCCTCAGTTTCCCCATGTAGAAATTAAGAACTCTAACTGCTCTGGAAACCATAGTTCAGTACCCTAAAGAATAATATCTATGCATGTATTCAACACCTTCTACATTCTAGGTCCAGGGCAATGCACTTTATATATATGATCTTGTGCAATCATTTTAAAAACCCAATGAGAGATTGTAGGGTTGATTTACTCTTTATTTTACAAATGATAAAACTAAATCTCAGGAGATTAAATAAAAGTTGCTTACAGTTTCAGGTGGTCAAACTTTGGAGCGTCCACTCGGCATCATTTCCACCTTTCTCCTTTCTAATAGAATCCCAATTTTATCCACGTAATTTTCTGTCTCCACAGGGAAAGGTGACCACATCTCTGGCTCCGGGACTCAGTCTCACTATCTCCAACAGCAACGTGTGTTGTTTGGTGGCTATGCCACTGGCCCATGGGTGAGCACAGGACTTGTGTGGGGTGAGGGTCTCCTGAGCTAATGATGTTGTTCTGTGTGTGACCTCGGTTTCTATGCAGCAATCTGATGAGTATGAAGGGAGTCACCCTTAGGATGAAGCCAGTGTGAAGCAGAGATGGAAGAAGTGGAGTCTCTGATGACATTATCGAGCCATTGAACCACCACTCCTGATGCTTGCCCTCCCTCTAGATTTCCTCGGTAGTCAGATAATCAATGTCTTTATTTTTCAGTCTAGTTTGAGTCTATTTAAATCATCCTGAAAGACACATGACATGAACTTTCATCAGTTCAACTTTGAACCCATGTCTTTCCAATCAGTACCTAAAATGACAAAGATTTCGTATTTGTTCCATTAAAGAATTTAACAAGCATTTGCTGACTGACTGCTAAGTATATAAATATTTTACAAATATTTCACTTTATACTCATTGTAGCCTGAGAAGGCACATCAAGTTAAGATAATTTTTCTCCCAAAGGAACAAAGATTCAGAGAAGTTAGATGACAGAAGTAAAAGACACACAGCTATTAAGTGGCAGAAAATAGCTTCAAACCTGGATTTCTCGGAGTCCAGAGCCCATGCTGTTTTCAACATTGCACACCACTTCTCCAAAACCTGTAAGCCCCAAGCTTTACCCCCTACCCACAGAGATTATCAGCAATCATATCATCAGGTCAGTTCTAATCCTAGTTTTAACCACCCCCATATACAGACTAGAAAGTTGCCCTTAAGACACTGGAACCCGTTTTGAGCCCATTGTCTTTTATCCTCAGATCAAGTGAGAAAGACCACCTGGAAATTTGGAGGGGAAGCAAGGTTACTTCCCACATTTCTAAAGAAAAGAAAGAAATTCTACCAATAGTTCCCTCCCCAGTGGATTTGCTAGGGTGAACTCTGCCTTTCTCTTACTTCTGATTCATTTCGTCCCCAGGAAATTACATTTAACACAAAGTTGTTGAGCAACTACTATGTGCCAGGTTCAGTTCTCAGTGCTGAGGATAGACCAACAAAGAACTCAAGGTCCTATCAGGGGTGTGGACTGGAGCCTAGCATTTGTGGGGCCATGTTTCTTAGTCACCCAGTATTTAAGGGCTCATTGCTCATGCATCACTTCCTCTTGTTTTCTATTCTCTTATTATACTATTTTCCAGTAAGGCATCTCAGGGACCAAGGAGACTGGGAAACTTCTACATATTTTGGGGAACACATTAAAAAACTAGGAAATCCTATAACATAGTTACCAAAATTATGCTATATTTTAAATACATACATTAACTAAAACAACACCTTGAATGTAAAAAATGCAATGACATATACTTACGCTCTTCACAAAACAAAATACGTAATTTTTGAAGGTTCGTTTATTCACTATCTATATTCATTGTGCCGGTTTAAAGTTGTGTTAGTCTTCAAGGTTGTACTACTGGCACATGAATAGAAAAACAGATCAATGTTACAGAAATAGGCAAAAATACATACAAGAATTTAGTATATGATCTCTGCAGAGTTTTGGCAAAGTAAAACTTTATCATTTTGATAAAGTTCAATTTGTTAACGTTCCCTTTTATGAATTATGCTTTTGGTGTCAGGTCTAAGAACTCTTTCCCTAGTCCTATATCCTAAAGAAATTATCCTGTGTTTATTTTCTTAAAATTTTATAGCATAACATTTAATATTTAAGTCCATTATCCATCTTGAGTTAACTTTTGTATAAGGTGTCAGATAGGTCAAGATTTATTTATTTGCCTATGTATGTACAATTATTTCAGCAGTATTTGTTGTAAAGGCTACTTTTCTTCTATTAAATGCTTGTGTGCCTTTTCAAGAATCATTTGAAACCATTTATGTAAACTATATCTGGGTTCTCTATTCTGTTCCTTTTATCTAGACGTGTGTCCCTCTGCCAATAAAACAGTCTTGATTGTTGTAGCTATATACTAAGTTTTCAAACTGGGGAGACTGATTCTCTTTCAAAATTGTTTTGGCATTTTTAGTTTCTTAGTCTTTCCACATACATTTTAGTATAATTTTGTTTGTAGTTACAAAATATTTTTCTGGAATCTTATGAAAATTGCTTTAAGCCTGTTTGTCAGTTTGGTGAGAATTGATATCTTTGTTATTTCCAATTCATGAACATGGTATGTCTCTCCATTTATTTGGATCTCTTTTGATTTATTTCATCAGTGTATTGTAGTTTTTAGCACAAATGTCTTTTACATGTTTCATTAGATTTACATCTGGGTATTTCTTTTATTATGTGATTGTAAATGCTATTGTATTTTTAATTTCAGTTACCAGTTCTTCACTGCTAGTATGTAGAAAGGCAGTTGATTTTTCTATGTTTATCTTTCATCCTGTGACCTTGCTGAACTCTATTATTGTTTCTAGGAGGTTTTTTTGCATATTTCTTCAGATTTTCTACATAGGCAATTATGTCATCTGCAATAAAAACAGTTTTATCCTTTCTTTCCAATCTGTATGCTTTTTTATTTTTACTTCTTGTCTTATTCTACTGGCTAGAACTGCCAGCAATAGATTAAATAAAAGTGGTGAGAGTGAGCATACTTACCTTCTTCCTGATCTCAGGGAAAAGTTATTCAGTTTTTGATCATTAAATATAAGGTTAGTTGTAGTTTCTTTCTTCCTGCATTCCTATTTTCCTAAGATTTTTTTTAAAAAAAATTGGGGTTGTATTTTATCATATTCCTCTTTCTTCATGGATTGGTATTATCATGTAGTATTTTTCTTTAGCCTATTAATATTATGTATTACATTGATTGACTTTTAAAAATTGAACCATCCCTGCATACCTGCAATAAATCCCACTTTGTCCTACTATATGCTGCTGAATTTTTTTTTTTTTTTTTTTTTTTTTTGAGATGGAGTTTTGCTCTTGTCACCCAGGCTGGAGTGCAATGGTGCAATCTTGGCTCACTGCAACCTCTACCTCCTGGGTTCAAGTGATTCTCCTGCCTCAGCCTCCTGAGTAGCTGAGGTTACAGGCATGTGCCACCACACCCAGCTAATTTTTGTATTTTTAGTAGAGATGGGGTTTCACCATGTTGGCCAGGCTGGTCACAAACTCCTGACCTCAAGTAATCCACCCGCCTCAGCCTCCCAAAGTGCTGAGATTACAGGTGTGAGCCACCATGCCCAACTGCTGAATTCTATTTGCGAATATAATGTTAAGAATTTTTGCCTTTGTATTCATGAAGGATATTGGTCTTAGCATTCTTTTTCTGTATTAGCTTTGTCCAGTTTGAATAGAGAGTAATACTAGCTTTGTAAAATGAATTGAGAAGTGTTCCCTTCTCTTCTGTTTTTAGGAAAAGTTTGTATAGAATTGGTGTTAATTCTTCTTTAAATGTTTGATAGCATTCACCACTGAAACATCTGGATGTTTCATCTTCAGTGAAACATCTGGAGATGTTGGGGGGCAATTTTAAAATTACAAATATAATTTCCTTAATAGTTATAGGTATACCCAAATTTTTTTTTTCATATTGAGTGAATAGTGGTTATTTGTGGGCTTTTGAGGAATTGGTCTATTAAACCTAAGTTTTAAAATTTATGTGTGTAGAGTTCAAAGTATCTCCTTATTATCTTTTTGATGCTTGCAGGGTCTATAGTGTTATTTTCTGTTTCATTCGTAATATTGCTAATTCGTGTCATCTTTATTTTTTTAGTTTGTTGTTTGTTTGTTTGTTTGTTTGGTCAGTCTTGCTACTGACCACATTTGTCAATTTGGTGTACCATTTCAAAGAACCAACTCTTTGTTTTGACTTTTCTCTATTGCTTTCTGTTTTCAGTTTTACCGATTGCTGTTCTTGTCTTTATTATTTCATTCTTTTTCCTTACTTTGGGTTTCTTTTGCTCTTATTTTTCTAGTTTCTTGAGGTGGGAGCTTAGATAAGTGATTTAAGACTTTTCTTCTTTTCTTGAGTATGAATTTACTGCTAAATATGTCCCTCTCAACACTGCTTTAGCTGTGTCCAACAAATTTTTTAGGTCATATTTTCACTTCCATTCATTTCAATGTAATTTTTCATTTCCTTTAAGACTTACTTTTTGAACCATGAGTTGTTTAGAAGTATGCTGTTTAATTTCCAAATGTTTAGAGATTTTATCAGTTATCTTTCTGTAATTTACTTCCAGTTTAATTCCATTGTGGTTGAAGAAGATACTCTGTATGTTTTCATTTCTTTTAAATTTGTTGAGGTTTATTTTATAGCCTAGGCTATGGTCTATCTTGGTGTATGTTCTTTAAGCATGTGAAGAAGATGTATATTTTGCTTTTGTTGGGTGATGTGTTCTACAAATGCCAATTAGATTCTGTTGGTTGATTGTGTTGAGTTTTTGCATATTCTTGATGGTTTTCTTTCTAGTTCTATCAATTGTTCAGAAATGTATGTTGAATTCTTCAACTACAAATTCTTTCTTATTTCAGTTCTATCAGTTTTTGCTTCACACATTTTATAGCTCTGTCACTTGAGACATACACACTTAAAATTACTATTTCCTTTTGGTAAACTGACTTATCATTGTATAATATTCCTTGCTAGCTCAGATAATTATCTTTGAAGACTACTTTATCTTATACTAACATAGAGACTCCTGCTTTCCTTTGATTAATGTTTGCATGGATATATATTTTTTCTATCATTTTACTTTTAACCTGCCTGTATCGTTATGCTTGAAGTGAATTTCTTGTAAGCAGAATATGGTTGAGTCATGTTACTAATCTCTGTTTTTCAGTTGATGTGTTTGAGTGTAATTATTTACATGATAGGCCTTAAGTCTTATTTTTCGGTTTGTTCTCTCTGTTTTGTTCTTTCTTCTAGTGGGTTATGTGGACATTTTTAGATTTACAAAGATGTAGAGTTTTGATTAATCTGTAGTGTTTTTAGTGCATCTCTTTGTGTAGGGTTTTTTTTTTTTTTAGTGATTGCTCTAGATAATACTTTATATACATAATTTATTACAGTCTGTTCTTATCATTTTTATAGTTTGAGTAAAGGATGATACCTCACTTCCTTTAATGACCCTTTACTCTCCCCTATGTATAGTATAATTGTATTAGTCCATTTTCACACTGCTGTAAAGAAATACCTGAGACTAGGCAATTTATTTTAAAAAAGAGGTTTAACTTACTCATAGTTCTGCATGGCTGGGGAGGCCTCAGGAAACTTAAAATCATGGCAGAAGGTGAAGGAGAAGCAGGCACCTTCTTCACAAGGTGGCAGGAGAAAGAGAATGCACAGGAGAAAATGCCACTTTTAAACTATCAGATCTTGTGAGAACTCCCTCACTATCACTATCACAAGGACAGCATGGGGGAAACCGCCCCCATGATCCAAGAGCCTCCTACCAGGTCCCTCCCTCATCATGTGGGGATTATAATTAGAGATAAGATTTGGGTGGGGACACAGAGCCAAACTAGACTAATAATTTTCTTAACTATTTCTTCTACATACCTTTAGAACCACATCAGACAATGCTAGAGTTTTTGCTTCAAACATCAAACACAGTTTAGAAAACCAAAGAGGAGAAAGACCACCTATTTTATTACCCATATTTTCACTTAGCCATGTTCTTTCTTCCCTTCAGATGTTCCAAGATTCCTTCTTTTATTGTTTCCTTTCTGTTTAAAGAACTGTCTTTAGCCATTATTTAGGGCAAGTCTGCTGATGACAAATTCTCTGAGTTTTCCTTCATCTGAAAATGTCTTAATATCTCATTCATTTTTAAAGGATATTTTCACTAGATGTAGGATTCTGGATTGACAGTTCTTTGCTCTCAGCATCTGAAAATATTGTGCTACTTCCTTCCTTCTGGCCTCCATATTTTCTAATGAGAAATTCACTGTTATTCTATTTGTTTTTCCCTTA